>NC_134881.1:17541250-17548750 GCF_041734735.1 Babylonia areolata
TGTGTGTGTGTGTGTGTGTGTGTGTGTGCGTACGTATTATGACAGTGTGCATGTGTGTGTGTGTGTGTGTGTGTGTGTGTATTATGACAGTGTGCAGGTGTGTGTGTGTGTGTGTGTGTGTTTATGCATATTATGATAGAGTGCATGTGTGTGTGTGTGTGTGCATGTGTGTGTGTGTGTGTGTTCTTTTTGCCCCTGTTGTCCTGTTATGTGCTGGTGTTGTTTAAAAAAAAAGAAAAAAGTTCACACTTCACAAAACGTGTAAACAGAGAGGGGGGTGTGGGGTGTGTGGATAAAAAAGCAGCTCGAGGTTCTCCCGTTCCGCCCCTTGAACGCCAATCGCCACTTTGAGTATCGATCACTCGATCCATTTTCTTAAAAGCTGTTTGTCTGTACGTGTTCACGTTTCAGGTCTGCTGGGAGGACAATGCTGGGTCATGTTTCTCGAGAGAACATCGTTCGCTCATGTTGGGAACATGGGTTGTTGTTTTGTTTGTTTGGGGGGGGAGTGCGGGTTGGGTGGGGGTTGGGCGCAATTGCCGAGTGGTTAAAACGTTGGACTTTTCAATCTGAGGGTCCCGGGTTCGAATCACGGTAACGGCGCCTGATGGGTTGGTAAAAGGATGGAGATTTTTCCGATCTCCCACGTCAACATAATGTGCAGACCTGCAAGTGCCTGAACCCCTTTCGTGTGTATTCGCTCGCAGAGGATCAAATACGCACGTTGAAGATCCTGTAACTCATGGCCGTGTTCGGTGAGTTATGGAGACACGAAAATACCCAGCATGCACGAACCACGACAGGGTCATCGGCAAGTCGATGTTGGTCGTGTAACGGAAAGAAAGAAAGAATGAATGAATGAATGAATCTTAATTTTCCAACGGTGGAGACATTAGCACTTTGGCCGACTTACACAACTGCCGTTGATCTAAGAGACACACAAACACATACGCATATAAATGTTGTTATACTTAATGCATGTATAATGTACCAGTATAGCACAGCGTCAAACCGAGAGACACAACATCGCTCACATCTGTACGAAACGGAAGCGAGTAACACACACACACACACACACGCGCACACACACTAACAAGAAGAAGAAAAAGGGTGGTGGAGGCAGAAAGAATGTTGATCAATGGAAATGATTAGAGAAGGTGTTTTTTGAGAGAGCGGCTCGCTTGGCGGTAGTATGTATGCGCTCTGGCCCATATTTATTTATTTTTTTTAATCATTTTATTAGTATTACTATTATTATTACTACTACCTTTTTCTATATTATAATTATTATTCATTTATTTATTTATCTATGTAAGCTTATCTATTATTTATTCCCCTGTTGTTGTTGTTTTTTTTTTGTTTGTTTTTTTTGTTGGTTTTTTTTTGTTTTTTTCTCAAGGCCTGACTAAGCGCGTTGGGTTACGCTGCTGGTCAGGCATCTGCTTGGCAGATGTGGTGTAGCGTATATGGTTTGTCCGAAAGCAGTGACGCCTCCTTGAGCAACTGAAACTGAAACTGAAACTGATCTGGCCCATGCACCCCGAGCAGCAGTGACAAGTTCTTTGGGTGGCTGGGGGTGGGGGGGGGGGGGGGGGGGGGGTGTAAAAGGCGTAGATTGTTGATTAATCAGAGGATTTTTACAGCGACTCTTGACAATCCGAACAACCATATGCGCTCTGCCCGTGCATATCAAGTAGCAGTAACAAGTTGTTTTTTAGATTTTTTTTTTTTGAGAGGGGGTTTGGGGGGCGGGGGAGTAAAAGACATATAATGCTGATCAATACCGACTATCAGCACGACCATATGCGCTCTGTCCGTGCACCTCAAGCAACAGTGATAAGTTGTTTTGAGGGGAGGGAGGATAAAGACATTGAATGCTTATTGATTACTTAATTACAGGTGTTTCACAGCAACTCGTGACATCACGTAACGGCCATATGCGCTCTGCTGTCGATGTCGACATGATTACGCGCATCAGCGCTTTCTCTTTCTCTGTCAACGTCTATCTATGCCTCTCTCTGTTTCTGTCAATGTCTGTCTGTCTCCCTTTCTCTGTCTCTATCTCTCTAAACTCTCCTCTGTCTATGTCTTTCTCTGTTTCTCTCTGTCTATCTCCCTCTGACCACTCTCTCTCTCCGTCCGTCTGTCTGTCTGGCTCTCTGTTTCTGTCTGTCTTGATCTCTGTCTCTCTGTTTCTGTCTGTCTGGCTCTCTGTTTCTGTCTGTCTGGCTCTCTGTTTCTGTCCGTCTTTCTCTCTGTTTCTGTCTGTCTGGCTCTCTGTTTCTGTCTGTCTGTCTGTCTCTCTGTTTCTGTCTGTCTGGCTCTCTGTCTCTCTGTTTCTGTCTGTCTGTCTGTCTCTGTAGCTCGTCTTTCCTCCTCTTTCTTCTCCTCGCTCCAAATCTCTCCCCACACTCTTTCCTTCTGACAAATTAACGGTAATCATTTGCCCATTCCTCTTTCGTTTCGGTCGTAAAAAGGAGCCATAACCTTCTTTCTGGCTGTCATAAAATTGTAATCGGAACTCCTGATGGTTTCACACATATGCACACATACACACACACACACACACACGCACGCACGCACGCACACACACACACACACACACACACTACTTGGGTCTGCGCGTCCACACATACACACCGACACCCCCACACTCACATGCACACCCACCCCTATCCCACCCCACACAAAGATCTTTATGTGAAAGGGCAGTGCACATGGAAATGGATCACAACATTTGTGAATGGTTGTTTTTTTTTCCATGTCGACAGGAAGTATGTTTGTACGGTAACTTCTTCGACTTTTTGTAGTGTCTTCATTTGATTAGCATTATTTCCACTTCACAAAGTTTCCACCTGCAACCATTCCTACAAAGTCAAACTGAGTCCGAACACTGTCGCATCCACTTTCAGTTTATCATGGTTATTGTTTTGAAATCGATCCGAGATGAATGCAAAACGCTTCGTTTATGTAAACTCTCTCTCTCTCTATGTATATATATATATATATATATATATATTTGAGTTTTTTTTCTTTCTTTCTTTCTTTTCTTTTCTTTTCTTTTTTTTTTTTAGCAGTAAATTTATTCCGGAGTGTCTGGCTCGGCAGGGAAAATCGATTCATTTCAATTTACATTTTCATTGATCAAAATCCCGTTTGAAGGTATGTGAATCTTCGCTTTTGAAAAAAAAGAAAGAAAGAAAAAAGAAGCTGCATATAAATGTTTTTACACATGCGCAGGCATGTTCACAAGCACGCTCACACACACACACACACACACACACACACACACACACACAGATTGGCGCGCACGCACACGCATATTTGTGTGAAACCACACTGCACGCGAAAAGAAGGCGCGTGGATAAGGGCTTTTCTGTCAAAAGGGAGAACCATGTTCTTTTCATTAAATCGTTATTTTGTCGCAAATCGCCCCTATGCTGTTTTGAATAACATTTATCTTTTTGTTGCCAGCTTTTGGCTTCCCACAGGAAACGCTTATAATCATCTTGCAGTGTTTTGTGAGCTTTCCAGCAAAACGCTTCTTAATACGTAACTTTTTTTTTCTTTTTTTTGTGAGCTCTGCCATGTCCGCCTTAAGTGAATAATGTTTTTATTGTTATTGTTGTTTTTTGGTAAGGAAATCTAACCAAGATAAATGCCAAAGCATTTCGTTCATGCAAATTATATACTTTTTTTGAAAAGCAGTTAATCTATTCCGTCGGTGTCTGCTTCGGTCAGGAAAATCGATCCCTTCTACATTTGATCAGTAAAGAGGCTGGGTTCAGACTAGACATTGCTAAAGGACTCCTGCTTTTTTGTGTGTTTTTTGTTGATTTTCTTCTTCTTCTTTTTTTTTTTTTTTTTTTTTTTTTGCATGATATATGGCTGCGCACACGACAGGAAAGATGTCTCGATTCTTTCTCATTTGATCCGAAAATGAGTTGGACATATACCAGGCATGGCTAAAGGGCTCAATTTTTTTTCTCTTTCTTTCCTTCTTTCTTTTCTTTTCTTTTTTTTTTTTTTTTTTAAATACATTTTTATTGCGTGATAAATGGCTGTGCGCATTACAGGAACTGCGTTGCAGAGGACACCCCCACCCCACCCCACCCCACCCCTCAGATAAAAGAGAGAGAGAGAGAAATAGCTGTGCTCCTCTTCATTCCAAGCCAGTCAAGAGAGAAACGTGATTACAGGGCATCTTTCTTGCAAACGTTTATCTTTGATCAAAACCCATTTCGAAAGTATGCGATGCTTCGCTTTAAGAAAAAAACAAACAAACAAAAGAAAACAAACCATGCTGCATTTAAATGTATACACTTACGCGCACGCGTGTACACACAGGCGCGTTTGAAACATTAAGCACATGCGCGCGCAAGCAGACACGCACGCATGCACGCTCACATCCATAAACATACACATGCGGATATTCATACACACACATACACACAAACACACACACGCACATGCACACACATACTGATGCACACATGTGTAAAACAGCTCCGTAGTTGTTGCTTTTTGTTGTTGTTGTTTTGTTTTGTTTGTTTGTGTTTGCCTTGGTAAAGGCTGGTTTGTTTGTCTGGTAGGCTTGTCAACTGTCTGCGACTTTTTGTGTCCAGTTGTTAATCATATATATATACATATAAAGGACAACAGGCTCCCCGAAAAGGAAGATATTTAAACATCTATGACACTAAAGTGTGTGTGTGTGTGTGTGTGTGTGTGTGTGTGTGTGTGTGTGTGTGTGTTCTTGTGTGTGTGTGTTCTGCACGTTTTCTAGATCTTCATTAAGTAATGGTTATTGGCTGCGGCTATCCTGCATGTCATAAAAAAAAGTTAATGGGACCTAAGGATTTGATTCAGTCTGAAACATGCGCAAGTGCATGTGTTCATGTGTGTGTGTGTGTGTGTGTGTGTGTGTGTGTGTGTGTGCGTGTTTGTATGTGTTTGTTTGCGTGCTTGTATGTGCGTGCATGCGTGCCCCTGTGTGTGTGTGTGTGTGTGTGTGTGTGTGTGTGTGTGTGCCCACCCAGGAGACCCGTAAAAGGACAACTGACCATAAAAAAACTGACCCCCCAAAAAAAACACAAAAAAAAACAACAACAACAACCCCCCCCCCCGCCCCCACGCCCCCCCAAAAAAAAACAACAACAAACAAAAAAACTGACCCCCCCGACCCCCCCAAAAAGACCCAAAACACCCCCCCCCCCCAAAAAAAAAAAAAAAAAAAAACACCCAGAAAACTGACCCCCCCCCCCCCTTCGCAAACCCCTGCCCCCCCCCCTCGGGCCCCCCCCCCCCCTTAAAAAAAAAAGTCCTGCGAACTCGATCTCACCCTTACTGGTACTTAGCGTGAGGTAAGTGTACCGTGTGAGGTGGGGAGGGGGGGAGGTGAGGGGGGGGGGGGGTGTCACAGCTTTCTGTTTCCGGTCCACCGGTCCCGCCATGTCTTCCAGCCAGTGTCGGCCTCGCTGACTGGTTTAAAAAGTGAGCAGAGAAAAATCGCGACGCACTACTAGTAGATGGGTGTTTTCTCCCTTATAATATTAGAGAGCGGACGGAAAAGATGGTAGTTGTGGTGGGAAGGAGAAGGTGGGTGTGAGGGGGAGTGGGGGGGGGGGAAGGGAGGAGGGGCGATGACGTAGATAGCAGAGCACGGGTAGGATGGGGTTGGGGGGGGGGGGGGGTCGGGGCGGGGATGATAGGTAGGGGGTTTGGGGGGGGGGGGGTAAGGGAAAAGTGGAATGAGTCTGTTTCCTTGGGCAAGGAGGGTGGATGTGGTTTGTGTGGATGGGGCTGGGGGTGGGGTGGGGGAGTGGGGTGGTGGGGGGGGGAGGATGGGGAGGGAGGAGGGGGGTGGGGGGGGGCAGTCATATCGGTCATGAAGCGAATGAAGGAATCAATCCAGTCTGGAAGGAAAGCTATGCAATAACATACAGTCGTGTTGCATTCCGTTATAATAATGATTATGGATGAGATAGGATCAGTCCTTTGTGGCCCAAGCCAGTGGAAGATGGGTGGCGGTTGTGTGGACATGGTCCGTTGCTCTGTGTTGCGATGGGAATGAAGGAATCACAAAGTCTCATCTCCACAGCTGATCCTCACCGACACTCTGATCGTAGATATTTCTGATTCCGCAGCCGCAAAATCGGACGACACAGACGCGCGCGCGCGCGCGCGCACACACACACAAACAACAACGACAACAACAAACAACCCACATCCACGCACGCACACACACACACACACACACACACACACACACACACACACACACACACACCTCTCCAAATCTCCTGCGGGGGAAAAAACAACAACAAAAAAACCCAGACGTTTACGTCAAACAGTGATGATGGTGATGGTGGTAGTGGTGTTTGCAGAGATGAAGGTAAAGGAATATGTGCTCCGTTTTCTTTCTTTCATTTTAACTTTCTGTCTTCTGTGTCTCCTCCCCCCACCCCGCACCCCTCCCCCACCACGCCTCTATTTTTTACCTTTATTTTCTTATTTCTTTTTCTTTCTTTGTGTTCCTCTTTGTTCTTGTTGTTCAGAGTGTGCGGTTTGGGGGACAAAAAGAGGACTGGCACGTGGTCTGTTTTCGTTTCAGATTGACCACTTCTCTTCTACGAAGTCCATTAGTAAGTAATTCTCATTGTATGTACTTCAGTGTGTATTTCTTCTTCTTCTTCTGCGTTCGTGGGCTGCAACTCCCACGTTCACTCGTATGCACACGAGTGCGCTTTTACGTGTATGACCGTTTTTACCCCGCCATGTAGGCAGCCATACTCCGTTTTCGGGGGTGTGCATGCTGGGTATATTCTTGTTTCCATAACCCACCGAACGCTGACATGGATTACGGGATCTTTAACGTGCGTATTTGATCTTCTGCTTGCATATACACACGAAGGGGGTTCAGGCACTAGCAGGTCTGCACATATGTTGACCTGGGAGATCGTAAAAATCTCCACCCTTCACCCACCAGGCGCCGTCACCGTGATTCGAACCCGGGACCCTCAGATTGACAGTCCAACGCTTTAACCACTTGGCTATTGCGCCCGTCAGTGTGTATTTCAAATGTTTGTCTTTGATTCCACCATCCTTCTTTGGAATGTGAAATATGATGGAATTTATTTGTCATGTGTACATACAATGGGCCTGTAATGTGTTCTCTTAACATTCCATTTTGACAAACAGTGAATTATAAGTCAAGACACGAATTTCACTTTTCAACGAGTGAATTATAAGTCAAGACACGAATTTCACTTTTCAACGAAACAAAAAACAAAAACCTCATTTTATTTCTTCTCTTTTTATCTCCCCCCCCCCCCCCCCCCGAAAAAAAAGAGAGGTAAAAACGATCATCCCAAAGCCACACAGCCAATTCCAGATGTATGATATGATATATTTACACATGAACTATGTGCAGATTTCCTTTCGAACCCCCATTTATATTTCCATGAACAAATCAAGAATTGTAAAGAATAAGCCCGGTCT
>NC_134881.1:17553750-17576250 GCF_041734735.1 Babylonia areolata
GCATATACACACGAAGGGGGTTCAGGCACTAGCAGGTCTGCACATATGTTGACCTGGGAGATCGTAAAAATCTCCACCCTTTACCCACCAGGCGCCGTCACCGTGATTCGAACCCGGGACCCTCAGATTGAAAGTCCAACGCTTTAACCATTCGGCTATTGCGCCCGTCGAGTATTGTCGTTTCAAATGGTGTCAGTGCGTGATCGGCAGGGTCCCGTCCACCCTTGCCCCCTTTCGCCCTTCACCCCCCGATGGTGGTCCCTGCTGGCCACACCATATGAGGTGGCTGTCATCGACGTTAAACCCGAACACTATCGGCTTCGGATCCACTCTGTTTACGCACACCCAGATTCAAACACTCCACTGTTGGACGCCGTCCTTTCTCTGTCTCTGGACCTTGCATTTGGAATGAACTTCCTCTTTCGCTTCGTCAGGTCTCCCGCACTCAGCTCTTAAGTCTGGCCTTAAAACCCACCTCTTCACAAGATAGCCTCCCTCCCCTGCCTCTTCCTTGTCCTCAGTTTCTTCTTCAGCTTTAGAGTTGTGCAATGCGTGTGAATGACTGATGTGAAAGTGATTTGATGTGTCTCTGCACTAGATTCAGCGCTATATAAATACTATCATTATTATTATTATTAGACACGCGTGCTAAGGACCCTGTCATCTCTGGGAGCGTCGGATGGGTCAAACCAACGCGAACGCACCCTTTGTGTACCCACCCACGAAGACAGAATACGGCTGCCTAAATGGCAGTGTAAACATCAACAACAACAATAATAACAATGCAGCAACAGTCGTACACTTGAAAGCTCGTCATAGTAACTACGAGTTACGCAGCCCACAAACCCACTTTCCAGTCAACTTAAGTCGCCTATGGCGGTGCCCTTTTCTAGTCAACTTAAGTCGCCTATGGCGGTGCCCTTTTCTAGTCAGCTTAAGTCGCCTATGGCGGTGCCCTTTTCTAGTCAACTTAAGTCGCCTATGGCGGTGCCCTTTTCTAGTCAACTTAAGTCGCCCAAGGCGGTGCCCTTTTCTAGTCAACTTAAGTCGCCTATGGCGGTGCCCTTTTCTAGTCAACTTAGTCGCCTATGGCGGTGCACTTTCCAGTCAACTTAAGTTGCCCAAGGCGGTGCCCTTTTCTAGTCAACTTAAGTCGCCCAAGGCGGTGCCCTTTTCTAGTCTACTTAAGTCGCCTATGGCGGTGCCCTTTTCTAGTCAACTTAAGTCGCCTATGGCGGTGCACTTTTCTAGTCAACGTATGTCGCCTGTTGTGGTGAAAGAGTTCTCAGTGTGTCATTATAGACGGGGAGGGAGTCAGTATATGTTGTTCACACAAGGACACGAGATACACGAATACATTATTATCTCTCAAAGAGAAATTGTTGCCACGTTTACTGATAAAAGGCGACATTCATAAATGAGGGGGTGCTGGGTGTGGTGTGGTGGGGTTCACCCACTGTACAACACAGAGTTTAGCCATCCAGTAAGAATACATTCATTAATAAACAAATATTTAAAAGAGCACAAGCTCAAATTCGCAAAAAATCCACATTAAAAAATAGTAATGATACATTCTAAAACCAATAGGTAAAATATAGTAAATAAAACTGAAATAAATGGAAGTAAACCGATCATGTAATGAAAATTTTTTTTAAAAGCAGTTCGCACTTTTCCAGTAAAATGCTCAATCAATAACTCACAAATATAACTGACACTGCAAGTGACACGGTCCCGCTTTGCTGTCAGTCAGAGATAAGTGCGGTGCACTGCGGAGGAGTTGTCGCCCCTGTCTTTTCCAATCCGTCACGCCATGTTTCCCACTGTCGGCCTCGCTGATTGGCCAAGTGACCAGACCGAGACGCTGAACGTCTGTGGATGTCTTCTCCGCTCCTCAGAGACCGGGGGAAAAAAAAAAGATAGTGGAGTGGGGTGAGGTGGGGTGGGGGAGGTGGACGTCGGGGTGTGGATGTTGTAGTGTGTGTGTGGCGGGGGTGGGGGTGGGGTGGGGGGGGGGAGTGAATATGATGGTGGAGAGGGGAAATGGAATGAGGGACAGTTGGGAGTGGGTCTATTTCCCCCTGGCATGGGGGCAGAGACAGTGCCCCCAGTCACAGTCGTGAATCTAATCGTCATTGATGGAACCAATCCAATACACACGGAAGGCTCTCACACTAATAATGTATACAGCCGTGTGCTTTCTGCGCGTGACGTGAATGAATGCATGATAGAATCTATACATGTCCTGTGATGGAGTCAGTCCGTTGTAAGATTCTGTAACTTGTGAATCTTCTTCTCCTTCTTCTTCTTCTTCGTTTTCTCTTCTTCTCCCTTAGCTCTGTGAAGAGTCATTGGGGTGCCGCACTTAAAGATTCCTCCAGGTCTGTCGATTGTGTGTCAAAGCCTGGGTCTCTGCAAATGGTTTTCATGTCCATTCTGCAATGTTGTCAGTCCATCGTTTCTTTCTTTCTTTCTTTCTTCTTCTTTTTCTTCTTCTTCTTCTTCTGTCTTCCCATCTGTTTCCCTTCTTCAACAGTTACTAGAAAGATTGTTTCAGTAAGGCCATTGGATCTTGTGACGTGGTCATTGTTTCAGCAAGGCCATTGGATCTTGTGACGTGGTCATTGTTTCAACAAGGCCATTGGATCTTGTGACGTGGTCATACCAGAGTAGCTTTATTTTCTTAAAACTGATGTCAGCAGATCTTCACGGACGGAAAAGCGCACTTGTTAATTGGCGACGTGATCAGCGGCAGGGCAAGGCAAGACAAGGCAGGGCAGGGCAGGGCAAGGCAAGGCAAGGCAAGGCAAGGCAAGGCAAGGCAAGGCAAGGCAAGGCAGGGCAGGGCAGGGCAAGGCAAGGCAAGGCAAGGCAAGGCAAGGAAAGGCAGGCAAGTCAAGGCAAGGCCAGGCAGGGCAAGGAAAGGCAGGCAAGACAAGGCAAGGCAGGGCAGGGCAGGGCAGGGCACGGCAAGACAGGGCAAGGCAGGGCACGGCAAGGCAAGGCAAGGCAAGAAGTATATTTCACGTACCCCCTGGGGGCATGGAAACATTATATATCAACGTCTTTAATACACACCATTAAAAAAGAAAAAAAAAGTAAAGGTCCACACGAGCAATCAGAAAATGCACATTACGTGAACTTGTGAACACGGACCATTTTGAATCTGTGTGATGATGTGGATGATGGAATCTAGTCATGGACATCCCTGATTCTGCAGCGGCCGGAAATCAGCGACAAACGTCCACAACAACAAAGACATACAAAAACGAACAAAGACAACAAAGACGACGATGATGATAACGTCAAAAGGAACGTGGTGGTTGTGGTAGGAGGGGCTGTGATGGGGGGGTGTATTTCTCGTTGTTTTTTTGGTTGTCTGTTTTTTTTTCTCTCTCTCTCTCTTTAGTTATTTCTCTTTATTTATTTTTTTCTCTTTTGCGATAAAATGCCTTTGACGGCTGGCACGTCGAATTGGTGTGGCTTGTCAGGTTGACAATCCTGTTCTGTGGGACGTGCTTTTTTGGAGTTGGGAGTTGATCCCATCAAATGAACGATGCCTCCTCGGCCTTGTCTTGTATTTTGTTTCCTCTCTTTCGCTTTGTTTCGTTTCCATGTCTTTTCCGATCTCTCTCTCTCTCTCTCCCCCCCCCCCTCCATCCCCCGTCTCTTCCTTTCTCTTTCACCCTTCCGCTTTCTGCCTGACCCCCCCCTCTCTTTCTCTCCTCCCGCCCCCCCCCCTCTCTTCCTTTCTCTTTCACCTTTCTGCTTTCTGCCTGATCCCCCCCTCTCTCTCTCTCCCGCCCCCGCCCCCATCTCTTTCTTTCTCTTTCACCCTTTGCCTGACCCCCCCCCCCTTTCTCTCTCTCCCGCATCCCCCACCCCCCCCTCTTCCTTTCTCTTTCACCCTTCTCTGCCTGACCCCCCCCCCTCTCTCTCCCCCCATCTCTTCCTTTCTCTTTCACCCTTCCGTTTTCTGCCTGACCTCTCTCTCTCTCTCTCTCTCTCTCTTTCTCTTCCTGTTTCTTGCTCCCCAACCCTTCAGACCCCTTTCTCTGCAGCCCCTCTCTCTCTTCCTCTTTCTGTCTGTCTGCCTGTCTGTTTCACCCTCTCTCTTTGTTCCAGTATTGTCTCAGGCGATCTGGTTGTGTCTTTCTTTCTCACTGTGTCCGTCTGTATATCTGTCCCCATCTCTCCCTCCCTGCCTCCTCTCCCCTCCTCTCTCTCTGTCTCTGTCTCTGTCTGTCTGTCTCTCTTTCTCTTTCTCTCTCCCTCTCTCCCCTCCCCTTTCTCACTGTGTCTCTCCTCGTCTGTCTCTCTATGTGTCTGTCTCCCCAAACTCTGTCCGTTTCTGTCCCTGTCACAAACGGCTAGGTGTAAAAAACAAAAACAATAACACGTATTTTGGCTTTTCTCACTACCCTGCTAAAGGAATTTTCCTTTCGTTTCGTCATTCCTCTTCCCCGTGTCCCCTCCCCCTTTCTTTCTCTCACTGCGTCCCTCCATCTGTCAATCTGTCTGTTCCCACCGCGCACCCTTCTCCCTTACTTTCAGTCTTTTTCTCTCTCTTCCCCCCCCTCCCACTCCCCCTCCCCCCCCCTTTTTTTCCCTCTTTCTCTCTTTCCCAGTATTTCTCTCTCCTTCCCTCGTTCTCACTGTGCACCCCCCCCCCTACTCCGCACCCCCTCCCATCTGTCTATCTGTCCTACCCCCCCCCCTCTCTCTCTCTCCTTTACTCTGTCTGTCCGTCTCTCGTTATTTCTCTTTCTCCCCTTTGAGTTCCGTCTTTGTCGCTGTGTCTATCTGTCTGTCGATTTGTCTGTCCCCACCACCCCTGTCTCTCTCTCTCTCTCTCTCTCTTTCTCTGTCTTTTTGTCTCCCCCCCCTCTCTCTCCATCCCTCTCTATATCCATTTGTCTATCTGTTTGTCAGTCTGTCTTTCCGTTTCTGTCTGTCTCTGCCTCTCTGTATCTGTCTCTCCCTTTCTGTCTCTGTCTGTCTCTCTGTCTTTGTCTCTGTCTGTCTGTCTGCCTGTCTCTCTCTCTCTCTCTCTCTCTCTCTCACTCCCTCTCTCTCTGTGCCTCGCTTTCATTGTGTCCCTCCGTCTATGTTTGTCAGTCTGTCTGTTCCACACACCCCCCTCCCCCGTCTCCCACTTTCTCCCTTTCGTTACCCCCCACCCCCCACCCTACCCCCCATTCCCCTCCCTCTCACTGTGTTCGTCCGTTTGTCTGTCTGTCTGTCTGTCTGTCTCTCTTTATCTCTTCTTTCTCCTCCTGATCAAAATAACATTTATGCATGTACTTATGTTGTTCTTTTTTCCCCCCTTTTTTTCTTGCTTGGCATTTGAAATTTATTTATGCAGTGTTATGCTTTTGTACTGAGCGTTTGCTATATTTTCCCATTTTATGAGGACAGGATGAAGACAAGCCATTTTGTGCTTATTCCTTTTCACCCTTCGTCTTCTGACGGGCACAATAGCCGAGAGGTTAAAGCATTGGACTTTCAATCTGAGGGTCCCGGGTTCGAATCTCGGTAACGGCGCCTGGTGGGTGAAGGGTGGAGATTTTTTCGATCTCCCAGATCAACATATGTGCAGACCTGCATGTGCCTGAACCCCCTTCGTATGTATACGCACGCAGATGATCAAACACGCACGTTAAAGATCCTGTAATCCATATCAGTGTTCGGTGGGTTATGGAAACAGGAACATACCCAGCATGCACATCCTCGAAAACGGAGTATGGTTGCGTACATGGCGGGGTAAAAACGGTCATACACGTAAAAGCCCACTCGTGTAAATACGAGTGAACGTGGGAGTTGCAGCCCACGAACGAAGAAGAACTTCGTCCTCTCCCCCTCTCCCCACTTTCTCAGCCTCTGTTGAGGGCCAGGGTACCAGAGTTGGAAAGGTTCCAGCGAAGGCCGGGCGTCGAGGCGTGCGGTACATACCAGATATGAGAAAAGGTCTGTTCGGTGCTGTGTTCAGTCTGCTCAGTGTGTGTGTGTGTGTGTGTGTGTGTGTGTGTGTGTGTGTGTGGAGTGGGAGGGGAGTGATACGTGTGTGTGTGTGTGTGTGTGTGTGTGTGTGTGTGTGTGTAGGGGAGGATGCGTATGTGTGGTGTGGTAGGGGAGTGATACGTGTGTGTGTGTGTGTGTGTGTGTGTGTGTTTCCCTGTGTGTTTGTTTCATCTGAATGTTCTGTACTGCATGTTCATGGTCAAAAGGCATGGTCCAATGTAAAAAAAAAAGAATGTTCATTTGAAGTACTCAGAACTCGTTTATTTGTCGTAAAACCCATCAAAGAAATTATGGACACTGAAACTAAACACTACAGCAGACATATAAAAGCATTGAATTGTGAGCACATGCAGCATCTCCCACAAGACACGTATGTTGCCCATTTCTTGTGCTGTTGTTACTGTGTCTGGGAGCTTTGATGAATGGAAAGGTTGTTCAGAAACAGGTGACTTTCTGTTTTGATGACATTCCACTTGTGTGATTTATGTGCCTCATGTTTCAGGCTACGTGGTTCCTCGCGTGATTTATCCACCCATCGTCTCACATCTAAACATATTATAGTTAACATCGGTATATTAGTCTCAAATATTGACAACGGTCAGTGCGAATACAATGAAACTAATCGTGTGAAATACATTTCACAGACATTCGAATGTTTTAAGGAATGCTCGAACTAGCAGTAGCAGTATCAGTATCAGTAGCTCAAGGAGGCGTCACTGCGTTCGGTCAAATCCATATACGCTGCACCACATCTGCCAAGCAGGTGCCTGACCAGCAGCGAAACCCAACGCGCTCAGTCAGGCCTTGAGAAAAAATTTTTTTTTAAAAGAACAAAATTATAAAAAAAAACATTAAAAAAAATAGAATAAACTAGCGGATCGACAAAAGGTGAGGGAGGATGTTTAAAAAATACTCACCAAAATTCATTACATGAGTTGATTTTATTTGTTTGTTTTGAAGCAGTCGCCCTTTTTGTTTTATCAACCAAACCCCACCTGAATTCATCACTGTTTTTTGTTTGTTTGTTTGTTCTTTTAAGCAGCCGCCTTTAATCAATTAAAATTATTCTTAAAACAATCGCATGTCTCCAGTCTTGTGAAACGAGGTGTGCCCTGAAAAGACCAAAGGATAATGCGAGGACAGAAATACCACAATAGATCACTGACAACACCGGCTGAAGTCGAACCAGACATCACGGGCCACGCAGACGGAGCCATGAATTGCCATGGGAAGGGAGGGGAGGGGAGGGGGGAGGGGGCTGAAGGGGACGTTGGGGGTTGGGGGGCGTGGGGGGCTAAGAATTATCAGCACACCCGCAGACAACATTGAACACCAAATGGGATTCACGGCAGAGGAACGTGAGAGAAATGGTAAAGGTTTTCAGTGAAGTGAGGAAGAGGGGGAGGGTCTGAAGACCAGGGTGTGAGTGTGTGTGTGTGTGTGTGTCTGTGTCTGTGTCTCTGTGTTTGTATGCGCGCGCGCGTGTGTGTATGTGGTGTGCGAGGGGGGCGGGGGGGGGAGATGAGAGGGCACGCGTTGGCCTACCATTATTCCATATGATTTGTTAGATGCGGAGTGGCTGATAATTGAATGTCATTTCAATATCCTTGCGCATATCAGATTCTTCTAATTTAAGCTAATGAAATCTCTTGAAGTCTCTGTTTGTCCATGAAACACTCATGGTTAATGTGTGGGGGAAAAAAAAAGAAGAGTGGGGAGAAAAGAAAGGAATGTCGTGGTGTTTCAGGATTGGAGAGAATGGAGAAAGGGCCAAAGCATTTCTCTTTTTGTCGCAACAGGTTTCTCTCCTCAAGGAAAGTACTTCGCTTCAGTGCAGTGCCACCCTTTTTGTGTGTGTGTGTGTGTTTTTTTTTGTTTTTTTTTCTGCCTGCAATTCTATTGTTTTCCTATCGAAATTGATTTTTCTACAGAATTTTGCCAGGGACAACTTTAATTTTTTTTTTATTGCGGTGGGTTCTTTTGCGTGCGCTTAGTGCTTGCTAAACACACGGGACCTCGGTTTATCGTCTCGTCCGAATAACTAGCGTCCAGACCCATCACTCTAGGTCCAGTGGAAGGGTGAAGGGTTGTGTGTGTGGGGAGGGGGGGAGGGAATACTGGCGGGAGTTGGAGAAGAGGAGGTTTTGGTTGGTTGGGTGGTGGTGGCGGTGGCTGTTGATGGAAGGGAATGCCGTGGAAAGGTCAAACACTCATGATAAAGGAGTGTTGGAACTGAGGGAAGTGCAATTCAGGGAAGTTTGGGGATTGGGATGGGGAGGGGCAGGGGGGGGAGTTGTGGTGAAGGAATAGAAGGAGAAAGGGACTGCGATGAAGAGAGAGAGAGAGAGAGAGAGAGAGAGAGAGGGGCACTGATAGAGATAGATGGGGGGGTACAGGGATGCAAAAGCTAAAACAAAGGAGCACTGAAATATTCACAGTACAGGAAGGTGGTGGAGGAAGCGGGGTGGGGACGGTTGGGAAGGGGGGGGGGGGGGGGTAATAAGGAATCGCATGAGAGATGAGACAGTCCTGGTTTTGGAGTCAGGGGCGGGGAGAGGGAGAGCGAGGGAGGGAAGTGTGATGGGGAACAGTAGGAGACAACAGATTCGGTGCAGGGAGGAGTTGAGGGGGCGTGTGGGGGATGGGGGTAAGGTAGTGGGGGGAAAAACCCCACATTAGATAACGGATGAGTCTGGTGGCAGCTCGAGGGGTAGGGGGGTGGGGAGTGGTAGCCGATGGTAGGGTGGTGGTGGTGGTGGACTTATTCGTATGAAACTTGGAACAGATGGGAGAGAGAGAGGGGGGGGTGAGGCACACACACACACACACACACACACACACACACACACACACACACACACACACACAGAATGGAAAAAGAATGAGAGAAAAAGACAGAGAGAGAGTGAGAGAAGGAGATAGATAGACAGCGAAAGAGAGAGACAGAGGCAGACGGACAGACAGACACAGACAGAGAGAGACAGACAGACAGACAGACAGAGTAAAATGGAAAAAAAGAAAGAGATAAAGAGACAGAGGCAGACGGACAGACAGGCAGAGAGAGAGAGATGGAAAAAGAAAGAGAGAAAGAGACACACAGAGAGAGACAGAAAGAGAAAGATAGCGAGAGAGAAGAGAGAAATAAAGAGTGAGAGCGACTGAGAGAGAGAGAGAGAGAGAGAGAACACGGAAAAAATGGTGCCAGGGGTAGGTTTGTCATGAGAGGGGGTGGGGAGAGGGATGGAAATGCGTACAAGACAGTGACGTTGAACGGAAGTGGACGACAGGATGTGGGGAGGAAAGTTGTCCGGAAGATGAGAGGAGGGGGTGGTGGAGGGGGCAGGGGGAGGGGTTGTGATTGGTAAGGGAGGGTTGGTAGATGGGTGGGGAGGTGTTGATGAAACTTGCCGAGGGAGCGATGAGTGGGAGATCAGGTGGAATGAGGAAAAGAGGATGAGGGTGTGTGTGTGGGGGGGTGTTGTTGGTTGGGTGATGATGGTGGTGGTGGTGATGGTGTGTGTGTGGAGAGAGGGGGGGGGGGGGTGAGGGGTTGTTGATGAAACTTGCCGAACAGAAGGAGTGATGAGTGGGGGAAGGAAGGGAGGATGCGAGAGGTGGATAGGGGGTGTTGTTGTCTGGGTGGTGGTGGTGGTGGTGGGTGTTAATGAAACAGCAACAGTCTGGGTAGGAAGGTGGTGCACCACCTCTTGGTCGCAATGTCGCTGTCACCACCAGCCCATCGATTTTTGGGGGTTCTGCTGCTCCTTGACGTGTGTGTGTGTGTGTGTGTGTGTGTGTGTGTGTGTGTGTGTGTGTGTTTGTCTCTGTGTGTGGTGTGTGTGTGTGTGTGTGTGTCTGTGTGTGTTTTCCTGTCTGTCTGTCTGTCTGACTGTTTGGTCCAGCAGCAACAGGTTATCTCCCTTGCCAATATCACGTTTCTCCGTTCTTGGTCCATCTCGTGTGCACGTTTGTTTGTTTGTTTGTGTGTGTGTGTGTGTGTGTGTGTGTGTGTGTGTGTGTGTGTGTGTGTGTGTGTCTGTGTGTGTTGCGCATGTGAACGAACACTGAGTATAACTCCCAGTTGATTTCTGTCGATAATCCTCTTTGATCGCCAAACAAAGTTACCACAAATGCAGCAGTCTCGTGGTGTTGCAACGTGAGCTTACTCTCTCTCTCTCTGTGTCTCTCTGTACCTCCCTCCTTCCCTACCCCCATCTCTCTCCCTCTCTCTCCCTCTCTCTCTCTCTCTCACTCCCTCTCTCCCTCCCTCCCCCTCCCTTTCGCTCTCTGTCTCTCCATAGAGAGACTGCTGGAATTTCCGTGGAGAAAACCCACAGTGAGAAGAAATTGGGTAAAACTTCCCGCTTACGCTGACACACTTTTGAGAGAGAGCTCTGGGATCAGACAGTGGAGAACCGAATGGGCGCAACATTAACAGCCGATTGGTTAATTAAAAGCGTTGCACTTTCAACCTGAGGGCCCCCAGGTTCGAATCCCGGCCATCAGTGTCGCTTCTTCCCCGTCCTTAGGGAGTTCACCTGAGCTCTGGAGCCTGGGCTGACTGTTGTGCTGACTATGTGAATGCTTGTCGCCTGCAGTATCCCTGTCAGCCCGTCAGAGTCTTCGCTGCGACATCCTAGCTCTTGATATCGGATCTTTATTTATTTACTTGTATTATTATTATTGTTGTTGTTGTTGTTGTTGAAAAATTGTTGTCGCTTTTGCAAGAAACAGCCAACTGCTTCCTGGACATTCAAAACAGGATGACTCGAAATAAGTTACAATTGAACGCGGTCAAGTCTCCACTCTCAGCTCTTTCAAGTCTGGCCTTAAAACCCACCTCTTCCCAAAATAGCCTCCCTTGCCTGCCCTTCCTTGTCTTTAGTTTCTACAGTTTTAGAGTTATGCATGCGTGTGAATGACTGGTGCGAAAGCGCTTTGATTTGTCTCTGCACAAGATTCAGCGCTACATAAATACCATTATTATCATCATTATTATTGTTGTTGTTGTTGTTGTTATCATCATTATTATTATCGTTATTATCATTATTATCATTTAGAGTGCATACTCTATATTTCTATGCATCTGTCTCATTATATGCATGCACACACACACACACACATACACACACACACACACACACACACACACACACACACACACAGGGAGAAGGAGGAGAAAGAGAGAGAGAGAGACAAACACATAGAGACAGACACACAGACAGAGACAGAGAGATGGGTAGAGACACACACGAGACACACAGAGACAGACACACAGACAGAGACAGAGAGATGGGTAGAGACACACAGACACACAGAGACAGACACACGGACAGAGACAGAGAGATGGGTAGAGACACACAGACAGACAACAAAGATACACAGAGACAGAGAAATAGAGACACAGAGACCGAGACGCAGACAAAGACTCAGTCAAAGACACAGACATGGTTCTTTAGACCAGTTAATAGGCTGGCTAGACGTTCCAATTACTGCTGTAGCTCTGCGGACAACAATAGCTGAACTGTCCAGCCAAGCGCCGAACGTAAAGGGAGGAAGCCCTTTGGTCAGTGTCGCTACCATCTCCGGCACTCCAGCCTGAGTGGCTTCCGGTTTCCTACACACACGCACGCATGCACGCACAAGCACACACACACGCACACACGAACGCACCCAGGGACGCACACATGCTTACACACGCACGCGCGTTCACGCACGCTCAACACACACACACACACACGCACGCACGCACGCACGCACACACACACACACACACACACACACACACACAGAGGGGAGACGCACATGTTGCATTTGTGCAGACTTACAGCTGATGAGGTGCTCTCTCTCTCTCATCTCTGTAGAGCTCCACAACTCCTATCGCTCTCTGTCTCTGTCTCTATCCCTGTCTTTGTCTGTCTGTCTGTATGTCTCCCTTTGTCTGTCTGTCTGTCTGTCTGTCTGTCTCTTTCTCCCTCTTTCCCTCCCTCCAACTACCCGCGGGAAATAAAGATTCGTTTCGTTTCGTTTCGTTTCATCTCTCTCTCTCTCGCTCTCTGTGTGTCTGTCTGTCTGTGTGTCTGTCTGTCTGTCTCTCTCTCGCTGTGACCAGTATTGCAACATTATTTTCATCAGAACACGAACTCGAATTGGCCAGGTTTATTTCTGAAGCTTTAAAAGCCCGTGTAGATTTGCAGAGACAGCCACTTAAGGGATTAAAACCAAAAGGTATTGTTGGCTATGGCCTAACAAACACACGAATATCTGTACACAACTTACATATATGACCAGTGCGATGGCGATTAAGACCAGGGAGGACTTTGCTGATCCATGCAGTTACATGGATAAGCACTGTGTGTATGTGTGTGTGCGGGGGGAGGGGGGATGAGGGGGGTAAGGGGGGGAATTGTGTGTGTGCGTGAGTGCTTGTGTCTGTGAGTGCCTACGAATATATCATCCCTGAAACTAAGCGAAGTGTGAAAATTAAGTGTTTATGATTCACGGAATTTTCTCTGCGTTTCATAATTATATATTTCTGATTTCGTTTCACATTTAACGATGTTTTACGCTATGGGCTTTGCTCACCCTTGTTTATGGATCAATGTATCTAAAAACAATAAAGATTCGTTCGTACATGTTAAAGAACCCACGGCAACAAAAGAGTGGTCTCTGGGGAAATTCTGAAAAAAAGGAGAAAAATCCACTTTATGATACGAATGAAAATGTGCTGGAAGACAGATTCTTTTTTCCTTTCTTTCATTCCACTGAAACACAACTGTTTATTTATTTATTTTAATTTTAATTTTTTTTTTTCATTATTATTATTATTTTATTTTATTTATTTATTTTTTCTCAAGGCCTGACTAACCGCGTTGGGTTACGCTGCTGGTCAGGCATCCGCTTGGCAGATGTGGTGTAGCGTATATGGATTTGTCCGAACGCAGTGACGCCTCCTTGAGCTACTGAAACTGAAACTGAAACTCGTTCGTTCCCTTTCTCGCTCACTCACCCTCCTCCTGTTATAATCTCCCCTCTCTCTCTCTGTGCCTGTCTCTCCCCTCTGTGTCTTCCACTTTCTGTCTATCTCATCATTTCCCATTCTGTCACTCCTTTCTCTGTTCCACCCTCTGTCTTTGCCTCCCTCCTTCCTTCCCAACTCAAGGCGATCGTGGAAGAAGCTGGGTAGGTCTGGGGCGGAGGGCAGGAGGTGGGGGGTCGGGAGGGACAGGGAGTCGTTCCAGTCTCTGCTTGTCCTGTTGTTGGGCCCTGTCTGTACATGGAACAAAGGGACTCGACTTTTCTAATTCCACGGAACTCTTCCCTGGAAACCTTTTTCAGCCCACCACGAAGACTTATCTCCACCCCCCGCACCCCAACCCCCCACCCCCCCAAAAAAAGAAAAGAATAGCTTCTTCTTGATGTCTTCCACACAAAGCACAGGACCATGCAGGGGTAGGGGAAGGGGACTTGGGAGGGAGGTGGGGGTGGGGGGACGCACTGTGTTAACACAAATAAAAACCGGGGGTGAGAATAAGCTGTGTGATGCGCATGAAGCACAGATAATAGGTGGGAGATGAGGAGAGGTGGTGGTATGCATCGCAGGAGGATAATGGGGGAGGGGAGGGGGTGTGTGGGTAAAGGGGGTAAGGGGGTAGAGACCTGCTGTGCAGACCTCATCCCTCTGTACAAAGCCAGGACCTTTCCCGCTTTGGAACGCCAGTAGATCGGCCAGGACATCACCCCTTCTTTCAGTGACAGCGCCGGCCAAACAAACAGATCCTACATCCGGACAGACAGATACTCAGAACTCCGACCATCCCTTTCGAGCAACGAAACACTCCCCAGCACAAAGACCCCAGCACCGTGGCGAAGTGGTTAGCGTCGCGGACTGACGGCTGGGAGGACGCGGGTTCGAATCCCAGCGGAGGTGGGTTTTTCGGCCCGTGGCCGGCTCCTACCCAGAGCTGAGTGTGCTGTGGGCTTAAATGGGGAGACTGGGACCACACAGTCGAGTGTCATCCACTTCAAGGATGCGTCTTTGAGTGTATTGCTCTAATTACCTGACCAACACTGCAAGTGTCTGTATCTCTCGGGCCTGGTTAACGCCGGAATATCATTATGACAAGAAGCGTAGCGTACAGCCTTGTCACACAGTCCCAAACCAAAATGGACCTCCATAGCAACATCGTCATCATCATCGTCATCCTCCTTCATCGTCATCAATATAAACAAAATAGTTTCAAAGTCTGTGGCCTTTCGTGCCCTGCTCTCATGGTGACCTCAGTTTCGATACCCCTCCACTTCCGTGCTTGGGGTGAGTCCTGTCAATGTCGTCAGTGTCGGCAGATTCATGGGGGGCTGTTGTTTGAGGGATGTGGTGGCGGTCTCCACTCTGGGAGAGACGCTCACTCAGTCTGGCTCCGCGACTAAGCCATTATTGTCGTTAGCATGGGGCTTAGTAGGTGGTGTCCTAAGTACGTTAAAACAGAACAGGCACCACTGAACACCACCGAAGTGACTCAGCAGCAGTGCAGGGTCTTCTCTGGTGTGTGGCCTCTAGGCGACCTAACATTGATGGTTCCCTGTGGACTGCCGACGTTGGAACTGCGACGGACGAACCCGGGTGTGGCCGTGTATGGGGGAATCTAAATGAGCGGCGTGGGAGTATTGCCACTGAAACGGCGCAGATGATGGGGCAGCAAAAAAAACAACAACAACAACAAAAAAAACAAAACAAAAAAAAAACAACAGCGCTGGACAACTGGACCTTGAGCGCGCAGGCCAACAGGACTAACATTCAAGACGAAATGCATCGTGCCTTGATTAAGGCAAGTTACTTTTGACATGGTAGGGATGCGCGGTAAAGTCATCTTCGTGGACACAGACATGTCCAATGCACTCATGCAGCTAACCTACCGTCTATATTAACCCTTTCACCGCCAGTCAATTTAGAGTGCAAAATTCCCTTGTGCTATAAACGCAGAAAATATGGTGTCTAAGACTAGCTGGGGATTCCCCCTGTGACGTGTAGAAAATATGGTCTATCCAACCACCGAACATAAAGAGCAGTAGGTTCATGGATACCAGACTAACGATCTGGCCACCCTTCAGTGACATGGGTCCTCTACTTAGCTGCTGCATAAATGCGAGTTTGGCAGTGAAAGGGTTAAAAACAACTACAGGGATTCCCCTCTTCTGCGCATGCCTTTTACTTCTTACGACACTGCAGTTCCTTCCGTTCCTTCCTTTGTTCACAATGGAGGCAAACTTCGAGTCTGGAGAAACACTAAGAAAGGGTAACTGGAATCACCCCAAAACTGCAGTGCATGTTCGGCTTCTTGCATAATGCTCCAAATATGTGCACGTTGAAAAGAAAACGAAAGTTGTTGACAAGCTCTTCGTTGTGAAACTCTCCTGCAGGTTTAACCTATTCCTAAAGAAAACACGGTTTCTCCGCAAAGCACGCCGGTTTTCTGTTCATCAAAGAACAACACGACAAAAGGATCCCTCACACATGCACGCACGCGCACGCACGCACGCGCCCGCGCACACACACACACACACACACACACTACTATCCAGACACACACACACATACTACTACACACACACACACACACACACACACACACACACACACACACACACACATACACACACACTACTATCCACACACACGCACACACACACTACTATCCACACACACACACACACACACACACACACACACTACTATCCACACACACACTACTATCCACAAACACACACACACACACACACACACACACTACAAACCACACACACACACACACACTACAAACCACACACACACACACACACACACACACTACTATCCACACACACACTACTATCCACAGACACACACACACGCACACACACTACAAACCACACACACGCACACACACACACACACACACGCACACACACACTACTATCCACACACACACACACACACACACACACACAACTATCCTCCTGGGCATTCGGCTGTCTACAGTCATCACTCAGGCCCAAGTTATTTGACTGCACTATCTCTTTCCGCTCACAAGTCTGTTTCCCTTGTATCTTGAGGACGTTAAACTGACCAGACTGATTGATTGGTTGAAGTTAGGGTCGACTATAAACATTCCTTCCAGCCAGGTTTCATTTCTTTTCTTCTTCTTCATCTTTTTATTTATTTATTTATTTTTTTTGGTGGTGGTGACATTTTAAAAGAATTTATATTGTTTTTTGTTTTTTTTTTTCCTTTCTTTCTTTCGTGTTTTTCACTTTTCAATACATTTATTCGTTGCCTTTCTTTCGTGTTTATTTTCCGTCCTTCACCTCTTTTTTTTTCTTCTTGTACTTCTTTCTCTTTCGTTCGTTATTATTCTTTTTTTTTTCTCTCTCTCTCTCCCTTTCTCAAGATTTAATAGAACTGCACAAAAACACCTCCCCCAAATAGAGGTTTCGAAACTTTTAATCCTCCCTTCTTTGTCTTGTCTTTTGTTTCGTTTCTTTTTCCTTTTCTTTTTTTTAACACGGTTATATATTTAGTTGTTTGTTGCATTCTTCAGGTATTTTTGTTGTGCTTATTTTTTCTTCTTTTTTTTTCAGTTTGTAATATTACAGGCACTGCCTCTTGGAGATGCCCAAAATATTTTGTTACGAGGGTGATATTTTATCCTGTTCTTGTAAAAGATCTGTGCTAGCAATTTCTTGCTTTTTAATTGCTGTCTTTTTTTTACTTTTCTTTCCTTTTTTTCTTTCCGTTTTTCTATTTCTTACCCTCTTTGTTTCCCACCGGCCTGTTCATCATCATATTTCCTAGAAACTTTTCAGGACTCTCTCTCTCTCTCTCTTTCTCTTTCTCTCTCTCTCTCTCTCTCTCGCCCCTTCCCACCCCTCTTTTTTCATTCTTCTCAAATTGCTTATTCGCTCTGTGGCAACTATTTAAAAAAAGCAAAAAGAAACAACAACAACAAACAAACAAAAAACAACAAAAAAACTTTATTGCAGGAAATGTCAAGAACTAAAACCTTTATTTATCTACTTTTTCCAGTTTCGAAATATTGTGTCCATGAGATTGGTCCCTCTCCCCCGTTATTTTCGGTATTTTGTCTGTCTCAACTATGTATCTCCTTTGCAAACAGCACGGATGGCCTTGCAGTAAAATATTAATTTCTGAGTTCCGAGTATAGATATTTCTTTCTGACAGCATACAGTTATATTCTCAGTTTCAGTTTCAGTAGCTCAAGGAGGCGTCACTGCGTTCGGACAAATCCATATACGCTACACCACATCTGCCAAGCAGATGCCTGGCCAGCAGCGTAACCCAACGCGCTTAGTCAGGCCTTGAGAAAAAAAAGGTGAATAAATAAGCTTACATAAAAAAAATATAATAAAAAAGTAGTAGTAATAATAAAAAAAGAGAAAAAAGAAAAAAAAAGATAACAGTGATAATAAATAAGCAAATAAACGTAAACATGAAGACACACATTCACACATACACCCACACATGCATAACAGATATGCACCAAACATGCAGTTTCACAGATATGAAAGCACAGTTAAATACATATAAACGTACATGAGCTGCAACACACACACACACACACACACACACACAGACACACATTACCCTGCACCTCCTCTACCCCCCTCCTCCACACACTCATTTCTAGTCTACTTATCGCAGCTTCCACGGCACACACACACACACACACACACAGATGCATAGATGTAATGACCAACAGGTTGAGTTTGTGTTGAGGTCCTGGGCATGACTATTCAAAGCTCGTTTCATGTGAATTTTCTCTCTCACCAGAGTTGGCTGCCGTCGTATTGTTTCAAGACAGACGCTGTGCAGCAGCCTGGAATAATTCTGTCTGACTGCTGTGACGTTCCCTTGAGGTTGTCGTACCTTACATCACCGTTTCCTTTTTCCATTTTTCTTTCGTTTTCTTTCTCTTCTTTCTTCGTTCTTTTCTTTCTTTTTATTCTCTTTCTTTCTTTCTTTCTTTCTCTCTTTCTGCGTTTCATTTTTGTCACGCCGTTTGTTTTTTGTTTTTTTTTCTTTTACTTAAATATTTGTTCTTTCTTTCTGTTGTATAGATTTTTTTTCGTTCTGTTTTTTCTTTCTTTCTTTCTTTCTTTTTCCTTCTTTTGTTCTTTCTTCAGAGGGATATATGTAAAGATATAGATGTGTGTGTGTGTGTGTGTGTGTGTGTGTGTGTGGTCCTCACGTCTTCGTTTCGTTCGTATAATTCTTTTTTCCACTTTCCTTTTATCTGTTTTTTCATTCCTTCTTTTAATTTGATTCGGTCATTCTCTCTCTGTCTCTGTGTGTGTGTGTGTGTGTGTGTGTGTGTGTGTGTGTGTGTGTGTGTCTCTCTCTCTCTCTCTGTTTCTCTGTCTTTCTCTATCTCTCTTACCCCTTTTTTTTTGTCAGTCATTCGATATTTCTTTCATTCTTTTTCTCGGTTGTCTTTAATTGGCATGGCTGGGTAGGTGATTGCGGAGGGAAACAACATCGGGGGGGGGGGGGGGGGGGGGGGGGGGGGGGCAAGGGGGCAAGGGGGGAGGGATTGGAGGTGGGGGGTGGGGGGGCAGGACACGTGCGCTGCGGACGGAAGCTGATGGCACTGGCTGTACTGAGCTCATTTCATGTCAGCCGTTCCCCTCCTCCACATTCGTCGCCCCCTCCTCCCCCCGCCCCCAGCACCCGCTGGGAAGGGGTACGAGGGGGGTGGGGTGGGGGGTGGTGGTGACCTGACCACTCTTTAAAATAAAGTGATTTCCCTTTTTTTCCGGGAGGGGGTGAGGGTGGGAGGTGGGGGGCTGACCCCTCTTCATAGACTGACTTCACCCAAGGGGAGGAGCTGACCACTCTTTATAAAGTGACTTCCCCTTTGGGGGTGACCTGACCACTCTTTATAGAGTGACTTCCCCCTGTGTGTTTGACCTGACCCTTCTTTATAGAGTGACTTCCCCTTGTGACGTGACCTGACCACTCTTTATAGATTGACTTCCCCTTGGTGATGCTGACCTGACCCTTCTTTATAGAGTGTCTTCCCCTTGGTGATGCTGACCTGACCCTTCTTTATAGAGTGACTTCCCCTTGGTGATGCTGACCTGACCACTCTTTATAGAGTGACTTCCCCTTGGTGATGCTGACCTGACCCTTCTTTATAGAGTGACTTCCCCTTGGTGATGCTGACCTGACCCTTCTTTATAGAGTTACTTCCCCTTGGTGATGCTGACCTGACCCTTCTTTATAGAGTGACTTCCCCTTGGTGATGCTGACCTGACCCTTCTTTATAGAGTTACTTCCCCTTGGTGATGCTGACCTGACCCTTCTTTATAGAGTGTCTTCCCCTTGGTGATGCTGACCTGACCCTTCTTTATAGAGTGACTTCCCCTTGGTGATGCTGACCTGACCACTTTTTATAGAGTGACTCCCCCTTGTGACGTGACCTGACCACTTTTTATAGAGTGACTTCCCCTTGTGACGTGACCTGACCATTTTTTATAGTGACTTCCCCTTCTGATGTGACCTGATCATTCTTTATAGAGTGACTTCCCCTTCTGATGTGACCTGACCATTCTTTATAGAGTGACTTCCCCCTGTGTGTTTGACCTGACCCTTCTTTATAGAGTGACTCCCCCTTGTGACGTGACCTGACCACTTTTTATAGAGTGACTCCCTCTCGCGACGTGACCTGACCATTCTTTATAGAGTGACTTCCCCTTCTGATGTGACCTGATCATTCTTTATAGAGTGACTTCCCCTTCTGATGTGACCTGATCATTCTTTATAGAGTGACTTCCCCTTGGTGATGCTGACCTGACCACTCTTTATAGAGTGACTCCCCCTTGTGACGTGACCTGGCCACTTTTTATAGAGTGACTCCCCCTTGTGACGTGACCTGACCACTTTTTATAGAGTGACTTACCCTTGGCCACTCTTTATCCCTTACCTTCCCCGTTTCCTTCCTTCTTTCCTTCCTTTTTTTTCCTTCTTTTTCAGTTCTTAAAAAAAATATTTTTTCGATTCTTTTTCTTGCCTTTTTAACTCCTCTTCCTAGTGTCATTTCTTGCTGTCTGTCATGGAGTGGTTTTTTTTTTGTGTTTTTTTTTTCCATTTTTGCTGTTGTTTTTTGTTTGTTTGTTGTTGTTGTTTGGTGTTGTTGTCACTTGCTTTCGTTTTTGTTTTGCTGCAGTCTTTCATTTTATCTTTCTTTCGTTAGATTCTCTCGTCTTTCTTTTCTTTTTCTTTTTTTTAACCATCTTTCCTCCTTACTTTCGTTCGTTTTTCCCTTCCTTCCCTCTTTAATTTCTTTCATTCGGTCATTTTCTTTCCTTACCTTTCCTTCTCTTTCTTTCTTTTCCTTTCTTTCTTCTTTAAGCTTTGTCGAGCGACCGTCAGTATGACATTTGACTTCGAAACAGGTCAACGTTTCAAGAGAAAAGATTTCTTTTTTCGTGTGTGTGTGTGTGTGTGTGTGTGTGTGTGTGTGTGTGTGTGTGGTGTGTGTGTGTGTGTGTGTGTGTGTGTGTGTGTGTGTGTGCGCGCGCGTGCGTGTGTGTGTGTGTGTGTGTGCCCGCGCACGCGCACCCGTAAGTGCCACTGTTTGTGTTAGTGATTTTTTTTCTTCTTCTTGATCCAATGATCAATTTTAAGAAAGTTGAGAAGAAGAAGAAAAAAAAAAGCTTGAAGTTTCACATAATATCATTCAGTGTTCGTGTTCATTAACCCCCCCCAAAAAAAAGAAAAAAAGAAGAAGAAAGTTGAGAAAGAAAGAAGACACTGAGGAAAGGTGAAAGGATGCCAGTGAAGAGAGAGAGAGAGAGAGAGAAGAAAAAAAAAGGTTGGTGTGTGGTGTGAGAGAAGAGAGATGTCAGTTGGGAGATGGAGGGGGGGTGGGGTGAAGAGGGGTCTGGGGGGGGGGGCAGTCTTAGAGAAGAAAATTGAATTGAGAGAACATGACAGAGAAGGGAGGGTATAAGTGGAGGAGAGGGGGTAGAAGAGATGTAAATAGAAGAGAAGTTGGGCGAGGGAAACGAAGAGGGCGATGAAGAGTTAAGGAGAAAAATGGGGTGGGGAAAAGAAGGGGGGTGGGTGAAGGAGAAAATTTGGGTGGGGAAAAGAAGTGGGCGGGTGAGTGAAGGAGAAAATGGAAGTAGGGAAAAGAAGGGGGGGGGTGGGTGGAGGAGAAAAGTGGGGTGGTGAAAAGAAGTGGGCTGGGGGTGGTGAAGGAGAAAAATGGGGTGGGGAAAAGAAGTGGGCTTGTGGTGGTGAAGGAGAAAAATGGGGTGGGGAAAAGAAGTGGGCTTGTGGTGGTGAAGGAGAAAAATGGGGTGGGGAAAAGAAGTGGGCTTGTGGTGGTGAAGGAGAAAAATGGGGTGTGGAAAAGAAGTGGGGTGGGGGTGGTGAAGGAGAAAAGTGGGGTAGGGAAAAGAAGTGGGCTTGTGGTGGTGAAGGAGAAAAATGGGGTGGGGAAAAGAAGTGGGCTTGTGGTGGTGAAGGAGAAAAATGGGGTGGGGAAAAGAAGTGGGCTTGTGGTGGTGAAGGAGAAAAATGGGGTGTGGAAAAGAAGTGGGGTGGGGGTGGTGAAGGAGAAAAGTGGGGTAGGGAAAAGAAGTGGGCTGGGGGTGGTGAAGGAGAAAAGTGGGGTAGGGAAAAGAAGTGGGGTGGGGGTGGTGAAGGAGAAAAGTGGGGTAGGGAAAAGAAGTGGGCTGGGGGTGGTGAAGGAGAAAAGTGGGGTAGGGAAAAGAAGTGGGGTGGAGTTAAGGAGAGAAATGGGATGGGGAATATAAGTGGGCGGGTGAGTGAAGGAGAAAAGTAGGGTAAAGGAAAAGAAGGGGGGTGGTGAAGGAGAAAAGTGGGGTAGGGAAAAGAAGTGGGGTGGAGTTAAGGAGAGAAATGGGGTTGGGAAAAGAAGTGGGCGGGTGAGCGAAGGAGAAAAGTGGGGTGGTGAAAAGATGTGGGCTGGGGGTGGTGAAGGAGAAAAGTAGGGTAGGTGAAAAGATGTGGGCTGGGGGTGGTGAAGGAGAAAAGTAGGGTAGGAGAAAAGAAGGGGGCGGGGCAGTGAAGGAGAATGGTGGAGGGGATGCACTGCTCTCTTTGTCAAGCACTACAGATTGCTTTCTGCTCAGTGAGTTAGGATCGCCGGAAGCCCGCCCCTCAGTTGTCGTCCTTTCCCCCTCTAAGCCAACATAACGAAAGGCGCTACGACGTATGCATATTCTTGTCAGCCAATCAGATACAAGCATCATCTTGTCGGCCAATCAGTTATCAGCAGCCGCGAGCGATATGTCTCCTTGTCAACCAATCAAACTGCAGCTGCCTGGGGGGAGTGCACCTGCTTGCCAACCAATCAAATAAGGTTGTCCCCACGGCAGTGCTTGCGGTGAGTTTGCGGCGTTGGTTGGAGGAAACAAGGTTGAATGATGGTGGAAATTGCCGCCCCCCCCCCTCCC
>NC_134881.1:17578750-17596250 GCF_041734735.1 Babylonia areolata
GCATATGTGTCTATCCATGTGTTTGAGTGTGTGTGTGTGTGTGTGTGTGTGTGTGTGTGTGTGTGTGTGTGTGTGTGTGTGTGTGAAACGATGGAGTTGATTTCTTCTTTTTTTTCAAAGTCTGGTATCAGGAATGAAAAAGTTTAGAGAGACAGAGAGAGACAGAGAGAGAGAGAGAGAGAGGTGAATATGGACGAGGAGGAAGAGAGGAGGGAGATGGTGGGAGGTGGGTTAAGGAAGATTGACGACAAGACTTAAAAGTGCAGGAGGGGGGGGGAGGAGGAAAAGGGGGCGGAAGTGAAGTGGAGAAAGGAGGGGGGGGAGGTGTTAGGGTGTGTGTGTGGGGGGGGGGGTGTGTGTGTGTGTGGGGGGTGTTTGCATTGTCTTCAACAGAGCGTCCAGATTGCTTTCTGACAAGGAGCAAGGGGCAACCACTCCCGGCCTGAAGCTTTGACTTGTCGCCCATTTCCAGCAGAAGGTGACAGAGGGCACTGCGATGTGTAGAAGACATGGCGGACGGGGCTGATGGGGGTAGGGGGTGGGGGGTGGAAAGGACAGCTTTCACAGACAGGGAAGGGGTACACAGTATATATGAATCACCGACACGGCGAGCTAACTTGGAAAGAAAATAATTACCCATTGTATCTTTCGTATCAATTCGTTTTCCACTCACTCTCTCTCTCTCTCTCTCTCTCTCTCTCTCTCTCTGTCTCATGTCTGTCTCTGTCTCTCTCTGTCTGTCTCTCTGTCTGTCTGTCTCTCTCTCTCCCAGATCCTACCCTCATCCCATGTGTTTGTATTATGGCCTGAGGCTGATGTACAATAAAACCATTTGTCTTGTTTTCTGTCTGTCTGTCTGTCTGTCTCTTTCTCTCTCGCTCTCCCGTCCTTTCTCTATCTCTATTTTAATTAGTTTTTGTTTTCCTTTGGTTTGATTTTTTTTTATTTTTCAAAAATGAATTTGACACAGTTTTCTCCGAAGACGTACAAGGAAAAAAAAACTGCAGCGAGTGAATCACTAGTGAGAGAAGTTGGGGGTTGATTAAAGGGGGCGGGAAGTGAAGGAAGGTGGGAGGGGAAAGAAAGTGGAGGGGAAGAAAGAGAGGGTGAAATGAAGGAGAGGGGTGTAGGGTGGGTATAATGTATGCAATATGTGGAGCCATGGCCTAGAGGTAACGCGTCCGCTTAGGAAGCGAGAAAATCTGAGCGCGCTGGTTCGGATCACGGCTCAGCCGCCGATATTTTCTTCCCCTCCACTAGACCTTGAGTGGTGGTCTTGGCGCTAGTCATTCGGACGAGACGATAAACCGAGGTCCCGTGTGCAGCATGCACTTAGCGCACGTAAAAGAACCCACGGCAACAAAAGGGTTGTTCCTGACAAAATTCTGAAGAAAAATCCACTTGGATAGGAAAAACAAATAAAACTGCACACAGGAAAAAAAATGCAAAAAAATGGGTGGCGCTGTAGTATAGCGACGTGCTCTCCCTGGGGAGAGCAGCCAAAATTTCACACAGAGAAATCTGTTGTGATAAAAAGAAATACAAATACAAATAATAATGTCTTCGGCAGACCGCCCAAGACTGTTCCAAGTTCTGGATAAGGACCAAGGAAGGACAACTCCTGCCTGAACATCATCGGTTGTCGTTCTTTGCCCTCCATCAGGACGACAGGTTGCTCTGCGATGTATATACGTCTTCTTGTCAGCCAATCAGATAACAGCAGGAAATTGATGTATCTTTTTTTTTTTCTTTTTTTTCTTTTTTTTGAGGGGGGTGGGGCATGGGGGGGGGAGGGAACCAGTCAAATACAAGTTGCCAAGGGACGCATCTGGCTGTCAACCAATCAGAGCGCAGCAGCCTGGGATACGTCTTTCTGTCAGCCAGTCAGATAGGGTGTCTCTTGACAGGTCTGGTAATGAGTTAGCGACCCTCTCTGAGGAGCACCTTGGCTTGTACGGGGGAAGATTGAACGACGGTGGGACACAGACGGAGATGAGTTTGTTGAAGTTGTTTTTTGTTGTTGTTGTTGTTGGTTTGTGTTGTTGTTGTTGTTGCTTTGGGTGGAGGGGTGTGGGGTTTGGGGGCGTGAACAAGGATGGGGGATAAGGAAGGTCGTTAAAGGATAGGTATTCACGCACACACATATGGACACACATGCGGACGCACACATACACATACGCACGCGCACACCAAACCGTCAAACTTACATAATTATCATACACACATGCGGACGCACACATACACATACGCACGCGCACACCAAACCGTCAAACTTACATAATTATCATACAGTCAGCACCTGTGAGAGGCAGTAATTTAAAAAGAGCCATTGAGTAGGATGGCCAGACATTTAGTACACAATTTGTTCACCAGAAGAAAATCACATAGATAAAGAATTGTGCATGAATGGGGGGCTAGGGGTGTGTGTGTGTGCGGGGGGGGGGGGGGGGGGGCAGGGGGGAGGTCTTTCTTTTTATGATCATTATCATAATTTATTTTTATCATTATTATAATTATGTTGTTGCTGTTGTTTTCAGGCCAGTGAAGAAAGACACGTACAGGGCACTTAAAAACGAAACTAAAAGAAGAAAAGAGAAGATGATACAATGTGCTCTGTGATCTTGCATGCAGTTCAATGCCACAAAAGAGGTCGTTTGAGGCTGAACAGTGGTCTTCACTTGCAGACTGGGGATGGAAGGAATGATTTTCTGCTTCCTTTTTTTTGTTGTTGTTGTTGTTGTTTTCCAACGAAATATCTGAAATAAGTGGCTGAAGAAAACGAAGGGAGGAAACTTTGCAGTCAAAACAAAATGACCGACATCTAACCAACCATCGTCACACACACAAGAAGGTGATTTACTTCTGGCCTCCAGGAGCCAGTTGCCTTGCTCGGACGGAAGAGCCTAGTATGGTCGTAACCCGCTACTAACTGTGTGTAGTATGGAACTGACCAGTGGCGTAGTTCGGTCAACGTAGGTATTTAGTCACGTGTATCTGTAGTGATATGAACTCTATGGCTGGACATTGCACGGGAAGTATGCTGAGAGAGTACATTAAATGCAGTGTGATAGAAATTCAGAAAAAAATACACGTGAGATCATGAGACAGACTCGTCAGTTTGCATTGAGACTTCTGACGAGGTGGTTGTTCATTCCTTGCCAGGTGAGCAAATGGTTTTGTTAATATAATTGTGTGTTGCAGAAGATGAAGTAAAGATTTCATAAATGGGATGTATAACATTATGTATGTATTTCGTAATTTTGAATAGCATTTGCAAAAGGGCTAAGCTAATATAAATTCTTGTTCCAAAATCTTGAATAACCAGTGCTACAACTATAGAAAGGGCCAAAGAATGTGGACTGTGATCTTTAGATACGTATTCTTATGATCTACTTTGTATTTTATACTACTTTGTATTTTTAACTACTTGATTGAAATAAATAGAGTTTGCATTGAGACTTCTGACGAGGTGGTTGTTCATTCCCTGCCAGTCCTCGGGTTACATAACTGTCAAAAAGTTAGAACCAAGCAACGCAACTGGCTCCAGCTAAGTATTCCACAGCAGGGTGTCAAGGCCAGGTCCCTGTGTCTGTGAGGTGATCGATGGCCTGATGGCGTGTTTCTGTGCAGCAGAGGTCTGCTCCCCAAGGACTAGGGATCCTCCTGGCTGTAAGAAGCCTAGCCGTGATCTCGTGGTCCGCTAACCTGGGGCTCCGCTTCTTCTTGTTTCACTTGACACCTCCATTCCCAAGGGAATCCGTCCACCTGAGTTTTGTGTGTTGTTTCACTTTCAGTTTCTCGTTGAGGCGTCACTGCGTTCTGAAAAATCCATATCCGCTACACCACTTCTGCTAAAGCTGAACACTGATATTTGTATATGCTGGGCTGGTGTATGTGTGGGGTATTCCAGTTCTTATAGATGTTTCTTATTTAGTTAATATGAAGGCACGGGTGTTCTCAGACTCACTCTTCAATGCCAAACTCCTTTGGATCATTTTTGACTGCTTAGTCGTTTGGAATGAAACAGTAATATGAGGTTCTCCTAGCAGTCTGGATTAAGTGCACATAAAAGTGACAATGAAAAGGTAATGATAGTAAACTCCTTCTTCTTCTTCGTGGGCTGCAACACCCACGTTCACTCGTATGTACACGAGTGGGCTTTTACGTGTATGACCGTTTTTACCCTGCCATGTAGGCAGCTATACTCCGTTTTCTATAAAAACAAAACAAACAAACAACAACAAAAACCCCGCTAATAGACAGAAACAGACAAGGGATGTTGTACAGGGACGACTCAGTCCCCATGAAGAGTGAAACCCAAAGTCTTTTACAGAGAAAGTTGAAGCGCTGGCTTGAAAACAACGTAGGTATGACCTGTGACCATGATTTCTATCTTCATCTGGCGATTGGTGCCTTTATGACGGGTGTAATAGCCGAGTGGTTAAAGCTTTGGACTTTGTGTAAACAAAGTGAGTCTATGTTTTAACCCGGTGTTCGGTTGAGGTTGTGTGTGTGTCTGTGTGTCCGTGGTAAACTTTAACATTGACATTTTCTCTGCAAATGCTTTGTCAGTTGACACCAAATTAGGCATAAAAATAGGAAAAATTCAGTTCTTTCCAGTCATCTTGTTTAAAACAATATTGCACCTCTGGGATGGGCACAAAAAATAAATAATGAAGCCTAATTATATGCAAACTGCATTTACTGTTATATTTATATTTTTTGTATTCTCTAAACTTGGCACTTTGATCTGATATTCTGACCCAACAACAAGAGCAGTCATTATTATCATTTTTTGTTCAAACAGGAACTTCTTTTGTTAAGCATGGAAGTTTTATTTATTTTGCAAACGTTTTGGTGCAGATAGTAAAAAAGGGAAATTACTCTGTAATTAATGCTAGGGGACTTAATTTGCTTTAAACTGATCTTTCTCATCTTAAACATTACATTTTGAAATTATACTCAATACATAAAAAGCTTTGATTTTTTAAAAAGTGTATCACAAGTGAGTCTTGAAGGCCTTGCCTCTCTTTTTTTTTTTTTTTTTTTTTTTTTTTTTTTTGCTGCCCCATTATCTGCACCATGTGGCGTTACTCCCACGCCGCTCATTTAGATTCCCCCATACACGGCCACACCCGGGTTCGTCCCTCCACCCAGGCGTGAATGGGTGAGGACCTGACTTGGGTCGGGGAAGATTGAAAGCGGCGAAAGGAGAGGACTGGGCCGTGCCTTCCTGTTCTGAGAGCCATGGGCACAGTGAATATGAATGAATTCACCACGCCCGTTATGCGTAAAGACGATGGCAACTTTAACCTTAACATCCAGAAAGTAAAATTAAATTCAGCTGTCATCCAGATCACTGGTGCTGCTGAAATGCCTTTCTGTGACGAACTGGGCTGTCTTGAAGGAATGAAGGAAGAAGTGCATTCATACTGATAATAATAATAATAATAATAAAACTGAACTGGAGATAGTACTGACTGAGTTGAAAGATCGTACTGGGTACGGGAATGTCAAGTGTTTGATGAACTGCAATGTCTTTGTGTCAAGTTTTTGATGAACTGCAATGTCTTTGTGTCAAGTTTTTGATGAACTGCAATGTCTTTGTGTCAAGTTTTTGATGAACTGCAATGTCTTTGTGTCAAGTTTTTGATGAACTGCAATGTCTTTGTGTCAAGTTTTTGATGAACTGCAATGTCTTTGTGTCAAGTTTTTGATGAACTGCAATGTCTTTATGGAACGAAATGATGTGTGCTTTTGGGGAGATGGAAAGAAAAAAAGTACTGCGCACGAGAAAGCATTGGCAAAACTGGGCTTTGAATTGATTGATTGATTGATTGATTGATTGATGTGGATACTTATATAGCGCCTATCCTCGGTCAGAGACCAAGCTCTAAGCGCTTTACATACACGGGGACATTTGCACCACAGGCTGCCTACCTGGGTAGAGCCGACTGACGGCTGCCACTGGGCGCTCATCATTCGTTTCCTGTGTCATTCAATCAGATTTCAGACGCACACACATACACACTCAGACAGACATGTAACATTTTACGTGTATGACCGTTTTTTTAATCTATTTACCCCGCCATGTAGGCAGCCATACTCCGTTTTCGGGGGTGTGCATGCTGGGTATATTCTTGTTTCCATAACCCACCGAACGCTGACATGGATTACAGGATCTTTAACGTGCGTGTTTGATCTTCTGCGTGCGCATACACACGAAGGGGGTGCTGGTTTTAAAGATGAGGCAGTGTGGGTGATGACTGAGGAACAGGCTGTGGCAAGACGCTGATGGACAGGAAACTGATGTCTTCTCTTCAGGGACAAGTCTGAACTCCGACCTGTTTTCAAAAAAAGGGGATTGGGCGAGAGGTGCGTGCCAGTTCTATATCCCGCTGTTCTTTGCCTCTGCATCTGTCTGTCTGTCTGTCTGTCTCTCTCTCCCTTTCTTTGTCTCGTAGTCTTTGTCTCCATCACACACACACACACACACACACACACACACACACACACACACACACACACACACAACTACAGAAGAACAGACACACACACACACACACACACACACACACACACACACACACACACACACTTGCACACGCACGCACGCGCACTGTGTTCAAACAAGAGAAAGTTACACTCTGGGTGCATGGGCGAGTAAACTGTCTCGCTTACTCCCCCCAAAAAGTCCCCTTATATTCAATAATGCTGAGAACAGGGAGAGAGAGAGAGAGAGAGATCGGATGGTAGAGGGAGGGGGAGGAGAAAGAGAGATCGGAGGGTGGGGGGGGGGGAGGTGAAGGGTGGAGAGAGAGAATGAGCGAAGAACGAAGGGAGGACGCTGTGGTATCGGTGTCTGCTGACCGCCTTCTGTTGCCCGTTGCTACAGCAACCGATCCAGGTGAGTGGTGGATTTGTACGGATGCCTTCCCCGTGACACAGCCAGTGGTGTAACATAGCGAAACTCAAGACTGCGGGGAGCGGGGATAAGAAAGGGATAGTTTCAGTTTCAGGGTGTTTTTTTGTCAGTTTCAGTTTCTTAAGGAGGAGTCACTGCGTTCGGACAAATCCATATACGCTACACCACATCTGCCAGGCAGACGCCTGACCAGCAGCATAATCCAACGTGCTTAGTCAGGCCTTGAGTGCGTGCACACACACACACACACACACACACACACACACACACACACACACATACATATATATATATATATATATATATATATATATATATATATATATATATATATATATATATATGTGTGTGTGTGTGTGTGTGTGTGTGTGTGTGTGTGTGTACCCATCAGGGTGGATATCTTCTATATAATTTTGCTAGAGGACAACACTTTCGTTTCCATGGGTTTGTTCTTATTTCAGTGCGCCATGTGCGTGCTGCACTCGGTACCTCGGTTTATCGACTCATCCCGCGAATGACTAAGACGCTGGATTTGATTTTCCAGTCAAAACATGGGAGGAAGGGCGAGAGCGGGATTCGAACCCAGGCCTTCCACATCCAGGATAACGAGAAGGAGAGGGCAGGAACGTGGGCTGTGGGGCAGGCTAAGGGGAGGGGGCGGGGCAGAGGTTTCGTGTCGATGCTTCTGGAAGCGATGGATGGAGCGGGGCGTGGGGGGTTCAAGATCAGTCTGTTTCCTTCCTGTTGGGGAAGTCTGAGTGTTGTGTGTTCCGCTATCCAGGAGTGAATTGCGAAAGTCAAGAGTCTTGTTTCCCGTGACCCATTTTTTTTTTATTCCTTGGTTGGTAGTGACTGACCGTCTGATCCGCCGTCAGTCGGGGTGGGGTTGGTGTAGGGGGGTGGGGGGGGGGGGGGGATATAATGCCAGAGAATAGTCAGTCAGGGGAAGTAACAACGAATTTATTTTTCCATGCTGTTCGTCCTCCGGGCAGTCTGCGGCGAGCATCACGTTTTACATTGTTCTGCTTTCTGTCCCCGGCTCCCGGTCTGCCTGCCTGTCTGTCTGTCCTTCCTTTCTCTCCGTGTGTCTCCCTGTCTCTGGTCGTCTGTCTCACGTTTGTGTGTGTGTGTGTGTGTGTGTGTGTGTGTGCTATGTGTGCGTGTGTATCCCCCAGAGTGTCTGTGTGTATGTGTGTGTGTGTGTGTTTGTGATTGTGTGTGTGTGTGTGTGTGCCATGTGTGCGTGTGTATCCCCCAGAGTGTATGTGTGTGTGTGTGTGTGTGTGTGTGTGTGTGTGTGTGTGTGTGTGTGTGTGTGTGTGTGTGTGTGTGTTGATCTTTAGCATATATTCACACACGAAGGGGATTAAGACACCAGCAGGTCTGCACATATGTTGACGTGGGAGATCGGAATAAAAACCCCACCCTTAACCAACCAGGCGCCGATACAGGGATTGAACACAGGACCATAAGATTGAAAGTCCAACGCATTCGACTGCAGCGCTCACCGGCACTGTCTAGAGCTGAATGAATGTTGATAGATGTTCGAACGTTTCTTCTGCTGTTGTGCGGTCAAACCAAGGGAGTGATAACAAAATGGGGGCTTCTATAGGGAGAGCTGTCGCTGTCTAGCTGTGCGTGCTATCTTTATATACGTGGCAGGACACCAAACACTGACGAACGGTTTCCGTATCAGTTTCCCAACTATCCACGCGGTGATATATTGTGAGCGCTCATAAGAGTGATGCACTTCATCCGCATTCTGCTGTTCCCCAATGTAGCTACAGATGCCACAGAGCCCACAGCGTTACCTTTCCTCTGCTGTACCTGCTGCTCTACAAGATCAGATAAGATCTGATGCTTGGGGCACAGTTCTAGTCTGTGACCTTGCATGTGGCAAAACCAACACCTCAGTTGAGAACGACCACCACGTCCCTGCACGCGTGACCTATGATCAGAAACAGACTGGTTCAGTCCTGTGTCCTGTTGCGGAAATGCACGATTTTTGTGTGCTCCTTTCTGATTGTTCGGACTGGAGAGTCGGAAGTTGGGATGAGGAGTCAACGGTTCGACTTCACATTTTGGCTTGAGAGAGATGCGAGCATGAAATTTGTACAGAATGCTGTAGGATGAAAGTAGGATGAATATATCTGGAATTTGAAGTGCCAGACTGTTCAGTACCAGCGACCCTCCATGTGTCATTTTGTTTAGCTGGCTCCCTCCTTAGGATGCAAAATGTAAGTTTTGGTTCTTCGTCTGAACTTGTTATGTCTAGATCTAGAGTGATGTGAATTTTTGAAGTAGGTTAGGATTTGAACTGAATGAGAGAGCGTTAGGCCAGTGGTAAGAATGTGTTCGTGGTTATATTTGTTGTGGGAAGGGGGGTTCGTCATTTCAAAATATCTGGAAGAATAAATGTGCAAGAAAGAAAGATAAAAATGATTTCGTTATAGTCTTTGGTCGGAAGTGGTAGCGGAAGGTGTGAGCCTGGGTATTTATTACATTTTTAAAAATTTTATGTGTAACAGAAATCTTATTCGTTACAAGGCGCCACTGAGTTCGGACAAATCCATTTTCACACCACCACATCTGCTAGGCAGATGCCATACCAGCAGCATAGCCTAGCGCGCTTCTCTGGCCTTGGGGGCGTGCATATAGGGAAAACAAATAAAACTGCACGCAGGAAAAAATACAAAAAAATGGCTGGCGCTGTAGTGTAGTGACGCGCTCTCCCTGGGGAGAGCAGCCCGAATTTCACACAGAGAAATCTGTTGTGATAAAAAGAAATACAAATGCAGATATATATTTGTGTACCAATCAGAGTGGATTTAGTTTACACAATTTCGCCAGAGGACAACATTTATGTTCCCAAAGAATTCTTTCTCAGTGCGCCACGTGCGTGCTGCACGCGGGACCTCGGTTTATCGTCTCACTGGAATGACGAGATTCTCAGTTTGATTTTCCAGTCAAACGGGGGAAAGGGCGAGACCGGGATTCGAACCCAGACCCTCACGGACGCTGTATTGGCAGAGAAACGTCTTAACACTTTTGCTGCCTTCCAACTAAAGAACAACGAGGTCTGAGGGGCAACAGCTTCTGTGTTTGTTTTTCTCTTCCTGTAATTTAACTGTGTGCTGACAATTGGTTATCGCACAGCGACATTAGACTGAAGTTGCTTGCCCATGCAGGTGCAACAAATAGTTTCATTTTCAAGGTGATGACTGGTCCATGTACGCTACACCACTAAATCTGCTGTTAAAAAAAAAAAAAAAAAAAAGAGAGAGAGAGAGAGAGAGAGAAAAGAAACCAGCCGCCGTGGCGAAGTGGTTAGCGTCACGGACTGACGGCTGGGAGGACGCGGGTTCGAATTCCAGCGGAGGTGGATTTTTCTGCCCGTGGCCGGCCCCTAGCCAGAGTTGAGTGTGCTGTGGGCTTAAATGGGGAGACTGGGACCACACAGTCGAGTGTCATCCACTTCAAGGATGCGTTTTTGGGTGTGTTGCTCTAATTACCTGACCAACACTGCAAGTGTCTGTATCTCTCGGGCCTGGTTAACGCCGGGATATCATTATGACAGGAAGCGTAGAGTACAGCCTTGTCACGCAGTCCCAAACCAAAATGGACCTCCATAGCAACATCGCCATCGTCATAGTCATCCTCCTCCTCCTTCATCATCATCAATATAAACAAAAAAAAGTCTCAACGTCTGTGGCCTTTCATGCCCTACTCTCATGGTGACCACAGTTTCGATACCCCTCCACTTCCGTGCTTGGGGTGAGTCCTGTCAATGTCTTCGGTGTCAGCAGATTCATGGGGGACTGTTGTTTGAGGGACGTGGTGGCGGTCCCCACTCTGGGAGGGATGCTCACTCAGTCTGGCTCCGCGACGAAGCAATTATTGTCTTAGTAGGGGGCTTAGTAGGTGGTGTCCTAAGTACGTTAAATCAGAGCAGGCACCACTGAACACCACCGAAGTGACTCGGCAGCAGTGCAGGGTCTCCTCTAGTCTGTGGCCTCTTTGCGACTTAACATCGCTGGTTCCCTGCGGACTGCCGACGCTGGAACTGTGACGGACGAACCCGGGTGTGGCCGTGTATGGAGGAATCTAAATGAGCGGCGTGGGAGTAATGCCACTGAAACGGTGTAGATGATGGGGCAGCAAAAACAACAACAACAACAACAAAAAACAAACAAACAAAAAAACAAAAACAAAAGAGAGAGAGAGAGAGAGAGAGAGAGAAAGAGGAGATGCCTGACCTTCGTATGAACCCAACCCGTCTGGTCAGGTCTTTGGAGCCTTACCTTAGGTTTGTGTAAAATATTAACATATAATGAAATGAAACAGACACAATAAACAAAGTAGTGACTACTGCATTTGTTTAGCGTTGAGACGGACGCAATAGCCGAGTGGTTGAGACGCTGGACGTTCAATCTGAGGGTCCCGGGTTCGAATATCGGTAAAAGGGTGGAGGTGTTTTTTTTTCCGATCTCCCAGGTCAACATTATGTGCAGACCTGTTTGTGCCTGAACCCCCTTTGTGTGAAAACGGAAGCAGAAGATCGAATGCCCACGTTAAAGATCTTGTAATCCATGTCAGCGTTCGGTAGGTTATGGAAACAAGAACATACCCAGCATGCACACACCCCGAAAACGGAGTATGGCTGCTTACATGGCGGGGTAAAAACGGTCATACACGTAAAAGCCCACTCGTGTACTTACTTGTGAGTTGCAGCCCACAAACAAAGAAGAAGGTTTAGCGTTGGAAGTCAGAGGACCAAACCTCCACCACCACCCCTCACCTCCCTCGCCGCTCCCCCCCCTCCCCCCACCCACCCTATCACTTCCTCCACCAGCCGGTGATGTGAGAGGCAAGGGCCCGACAGACAGGGCGACAGGTGACAGGAGCGGATGAAGATATATGAAGTTTCCTCGTCGTCTTCATTGCCACTGCCGCTGACAGGTCACGTGGCCCCGCAGATTGATCTCCCTTGGCCCGCCATTGATCGAGAGAAGTCGTGGACGTCTGCTGTGCGCTCCTGGCCACAGCTTGGTTGGCTGGGTCTGGAAACACAACCTGTTGAAGAGAATGGGGTGGTGTGTTTTCTTGATGACACCTCTGTTTCTGTGTCTCTGTCTCTCTGCTGCTCCTATATATCTTTCCTTTGTTTACCTGCTGTCTCTGTCTGTCTGTCTGTCTGTCTGTCTCTCCTTCTCTCTCTCTTACACGCACACAAACACACCCACGCACATATGTGTATACGAGACGCACAGACGCGAGCGCGCGAACACACACACAAACACGCGCACGCGAGGGCGCGCGCGCAACGTGGATGTGTGTATTTTCTTCTCTTCCATCGGCCAGAAAACATTTCTTCGCCGAGACGCAATGGAGGCTTTCAAAGGCAATTCACTGACACTGGAGACAGACAGAAAAAAAAAACATCAACAAACAAGCCAACCCAGCAACAACAACAAAACAAAAACGAAAAAAGAACAGAAAAAGGAGGGAACGGAGGAATGCAGAAGGGAGAGAAATGTGATGTGACACATTCTTCTCTCGTTGCTATGGAAGCAGAATCAGATTGTTTTGCGGATTTAAATGAGGTTCGTGTCTTGTGTCAAGACCAGAAGTATATCATGGCTGATGCTTTCTGCGACCAGGTTGACGCTGTGTGTGTGTGTGTGTGTGTGTGTGTGTGTGTGGCGAGAGACAGGGAACCCAGGGAGTGCGGAGGAGTTCAGAAATGATTTATTTTCAACGGACTCTGGCGTGGCGTGAATCGAGACGTTCAGTGTGTATTGTTACACGAATATGACAAGCTCTGTTTTAATGACGTGACTTGCGGCATCAATTACCTGCCAGCCATAGCCAGGTGTTTGGTTAAATCCAAGTCAGATAAGTAATAGGAACCACAGGTCTCTTGAGTAATACATAACATGTGAAAATACCTTGGTGGTGATAAATCTGGCCCGAGTGAGAGTAAAGCAGATGGTTCAAACAACATTTCTCCTCATAGAGTAATCTTCTTCAAGTGTGGTGAGAGGGAAGGAATTCCCACGTTTGATATCATGTTTGGTTGGTTACAGTTTTTCGTCTGCGTTCTTTCCCCGTTAAAAGAGGTGTGACTCTCATTTTACGTAAAATTGTAATGCATTGCTTCAACGGTTTAGAAAAAAAACAAGAACTCGATTTTCATGTCATAGATGTGTCTTATTATAACCGTGAGTTCTTTTGCTTTGTTTTTGTTGTTGTTGTTTGTTTGTTTGCTTTGTTGTGTTTTTTGTTGTTCGTGTTGTTGGTTTTCTGGGGGGGGGGGGGGGGGGTGTTGTTGTTTCTCTCTCTTTCTCTGTCTGTCTGTATCGCTCTCTCTCTCTCCACCCCCTCTCTCCCTCTGTCTGTCTGTGTCTCTCTTCACCTCCCTCTTTCTCTCCACCCTCTCTCTCTCTGTCTCTCTCTCCACCCCTCCACCCGTTCTCCCTCTCTCTCCATCCCCCCTCTCTCTCTCCCTCTCCCTCTATAAGATCTTCTGTTTCTTGTGTGTTGCAGATCAAGAGGTCCAACTGAAGGTCTCAGCCTTGATACGAGAGGGGTCTCGGTCATATACGAAGTCATACACGTAGTAATTTTCTCGGTCATATACGTAATCGGTCTTACACACAGTAATTTTCTCGGCCATACACTCAGTCGTTTTCTCGGTCACACAAGTAGTAATTTTTGTCGGTCATATACGAAGTAATTTTCTCGGCCATACACGAAGTAATTTTCTCGGTCATACACAGTAATTTTCTCGGCCATACACGAAGTAATTTTTTCGGTCATACACATAGTAATTTTCTCGGCCATACACGTAGTAATTTCTCGACCATGCACGTAGTAGTTTATCGGTCATGCATGTAGTAATGTTTCGGCCATACATGAAGCATTTTCTCGGCCATAGACGTAGTATTTTCTCGGCCACACACGTAGTAATTTTCTTGGCCATAAATGAAGTATTTTCTCGGACATACACGTTGTAATTTCCCGGCCATACACGTAGTGATTTTCTCGGCCATACATACAGCAATTTTCTCGCACATACACGTAGTAATTTTCTTGCCCATACATACAGCAATTTTCTCGCACATACACATAGTAATTTTCTCGGCCATACACGTAGTGATTTTTTGGCCATACACGTGGTAGTTTCTCGGCCATTCAAGCAGCAATTTTCTCGGCCATACACGTAGTATCTGACGTGGACTTTCAGTGTTCTGTTGGAGTGACCATGGCCGTTCACTCGCGGGGTGCCTCCGTCCGCCGATGTTGATGAGTACCGCTGATGATAGATGACTCGTCGTGGCCTGCACTGGTCATCCCTTGGTTCGTGTCCACTGCTTTGTGATGGTGACCGCACTGACACTGTGTCCACCGTGAAAGTTAATGAAGTGTGTTGTCATGGTTGAGGGTGAGTGTTAGTTTGATGTTTGTTCCGCTTGAAGGAAAGTGAAAAAAGGCACGTGCTAGCTGGTTTGAAGGATGCGATTGTTATTGCTTGACATTTCAACCTTCGGAAATCTGCTTCCTCCAGTTGAGCCGAAGTTGTGTGTGTGTGTGTGTGTGTGTGTGTGTGTGTGTGTGTGTGTGTGTTAGATAGATAGATAGATAGATAGATAAATAGAGAGAGAGAGAGAGAACGAAAGAACGAATCTTTTTATTGAGGGGAAAACAGGAATAAGTACAAATGGCTGGTTTTCATCCAGCCCTCATGAAAAGGGAAGAAATAAACACGCAATACAAAAGCATTACATGAATAAATTTCAAATTATGTCAACAACAACAACAACAAAATGAACAACATAAATACGTGCATAAGTATTACTTAGATCAGAAAGAGAGAGAGAGAGAGTTTTTGGAAGAACTTGAAAACGAATATTTTCTTTGTTTGGACACTGCTTGCACTGTTATACAGACAGCAATCATTGAAAGGAAACTTGGCACAGGTACTCGCCGATAACAGCTGATGCTTAATTAACGTGGGTTTTTTTCACGGATCAATGAACTGTGACGCGAACCACATTCCGACCATCCCCACCATCACCTCCTCCACCACCCCCACCACCACCGCCCCCACCACCACGACCTCCATTCCCACCATCACCTCCACCACGACCTCCACCACCACCATCACCTCCTCCACCACCCCCAACCCCACCACCACGACCTCATCCATCACCATCACCTCCTTCACCACCCCCACCACCACCATCACCTCCACCACCACCCCACCACCACCACCACCACCACTTCCACCACCCGCCTCCTCTTTGTGACGCCACTCCGCCAGTGACGACGATGAACAACTCCTCCCTAGCAGTCTCAGCGCTGACCAGCTCTTCCGCAGCCAACGTCTCGGGCGACGGCTCGCTGTGGGGGCTGCTAGGGGGGGTGCCGCCCCCACGCTTCCCCCTTCTGCCACCACACTCCCTCAACCACAGCAGCAACAACATGGGCTGGGCCAACGGCACCTACAACACGGTGAAGGAGGAGGAGCATGGGCCCGGGGAGGGTGTTGGTGTTGGTGTCGGGGGGAGGTGCGGCGAGTGGCAGGACAGCCAGCACACGCTGTTCCAGCTGGCGAACCTGTGCGCGGCCCTGGCCTTCCTGACCCCGCCCACCTTCCGCTTCCACCTGCTCTTCCTGCGCGCCATGCTGCTGCTGTCCTTCCTGCTGTCGCTGCTGTGGGCGGGGCTCTTCGTCTGCATGGCCGACGTGCTGTGCTGGAGCCTGGCCCTGCTGCTGCTCTCGGGGGGCCACCTCGCCTGGGTCCTCTACCGGCACCTCGCCTCCTCCCTGCACCACCCGCAGGCCGGCCTCTACTCCAAGGTGAGAGAACGCAGTGCAGGCACACCTGTGTGTGAGTCCAAGGTGAGTCCAAGCTGAGGGGAATGCTCACCTGTGTGGTTAGTTATATCCAAACCTGTCCTCTTTCCTGCAGGAGTCTGCTCCAAGGTTAGAGAACGCACACATGTGTGAGTCCAAGGTGAAAGAATGAACACCCGCATGGTTGGTTATGTCCACACCTGTCTCCCTTCCTGCGCGAGTCTACTCCAGTGTGAGAGAACGCACACCTGTGTAAGTCCAAGGTGAGAGAACGGAGACACACACACCTAAGTGAGTCCAAGTTCAGAGAACGGAAACGCACACCTGTGTAAGTCCATGGTGAGAGAACGGAGACACACACCTGTGTGAGTCCAAGGTGAGAGAACGCACACCTGTGTAAGTCCAAGGTGAGAGAACGCACACCTGTGTGAGTCCAAGGTGAGAGAACGCACACCTGTGTAAGTCCAAGGTGAGAGAACGCATGCACACCTATGTGATTCCAGGGTGAGAGAACGACGGGTGCAATAGCCGAATGGTTAAAGCGCTGGACTTTCAATCTGAGGGTCCTGGGTTCGAATCTCGGTGCACCTGGTGGGTAAAGGGTGGAGATTTTTCCGATCTCCCAGGTCAACATATGTGCAGACCTGCTAGTGCCTGAACCCCCTTTGTGTATATGCGCACGCCTAAGATCAAATACACACGTTAAAGATCCTGTAATCCATGTCAGCGTTCGGTGGGTTATGGTAACAAGAATATACCCAGCATGCACACCCCCGAAAACGGAGTATGGCTGCCTACATGGCGGGGTAAATAAAAAACAAACGGTCATACACGCAAAATGTTACATGTCTGTCTGAGTGTGTATGTGTGTGCGTCTGAAATCTGATTGAATGACACAGGAAACGAATGATGAGCGCCCAGTGGCAGCCGTCAGTCGGCTCTACCCAGGTAGGCAGCCTGTGGTGCAAATGTCCCCGTGTATGTAAAGCGCTTAGAGCTTGGTCTCTGACCGAAGATAGGCGCTATAGAAGTATCCACATCAATCAATCAATCAAAACGCACAACTTCTACTCCAAGGTGAGATAATGCATACCTGTATAGTAGTTCTTCCTACACCGGTTCTCCCTGCAGGAGTCTCAGGACGGCCTCTATTCCAAGGTGAGAAAACTCACACATGCGTGGTTGATTACGTCCACACCTGTCTTCCGCCATGTAGGAGTCACTCTTACTCCGAGGTGAGAGAACACACTCCTGCCCTATTTAGACAATGTGTGGTAATATAGCTTCAAGTTATTATCATTATTATTATCATTTACTACTACTGCTCCTACTACTTTTATCATTATTGTTATCATTATTATTATCATCATCATCATTACTGCACACCATGTAATGAGAGTGACAATGACAGTAGTGATGAAACAGAACCGACAATGGACATGCATCAGATATTAATACATAACATGCACAGCCTCCTTGAAAACAGAAGAGGAACACCAGAAAGACTAGCGACACAAATCTTCTGTGACAGCAAGGGAGGTCCCCCGGCCACAGAAATCCATGGAAACATTTAGAAAAAAAAAAAATCAAATGGGCTCGTGGATCATGCAAGGAAAGCCATTCACGATCATCGATTTGGGGATGAGACATGACAGTGCAGATGGAATATGACGAACCCCACGTGCTGTGAGGCCCGGGCGTTTTGTGTGGTGAGCC
>NC_134881.1:17601250-17611250 GCF_041734735.1 Babylonia areolata
AGCAGTTGCCTCCTCTGCTGTTCTGATGGTCATATTCGGACGTGACTATAATATATATATATATATATATATATATATATATATATATATATATATATATATATATACATATATATATATATATGTATATATATATATATATATATATATATATATATATATATATATATATATATGTGTGTGTGTGTGTGTGTGTGTGTGTGTGTGTGTTTATATGTTACAGTTGCCAGCATCAATGTTGTTGAATACTGTTTAAACCTAAATCCTTTGTTTCTTCTACACGTGGTTCTCTTCATTAACGTTTTGTATATTGATTGGAAACCTATTTTGCTTGTTTGTATTGTGAGTGAAATATTACTTGTCAATGTGTATACTGAGTGATTGAACGAATGGGACTGTTTCTAGTTTTTGACATCACTCTTTTCATTTGCATGTGCGTAAAAGGTGAATGTATGTAATGTCTCAGTGCCCCCCAGGGGGAACACAAGATAAACTTCTCGCCTTGCTTTGCCTTGCCTTGCCTTGCCTTGTCTTGCCTTGCCTTGCTTTGCCTTGCCTTGCCTTGCCTTGCCTTGCCTTGCCTTGTCTTGCCATGCCTTGCAATGTTGTTACTTTTGGGATGTCGGTGACGGTGTGTTTATTGCTGTGTGTATGATTTTGTTCGTATCATCCTATAAGTCTGACGTGTTTGTACAGGTGTCTATATCGGCGGTGGAGGACAGCGTGCTGCTGAGGTGGGACTACCCGACCCTGCAGGGGTACCTCTCCACCCGCCCCTTTATCAGCACCGTGCTACACTACCTCACAGGTACCTCACGCTGCCTCACAGGTACCTCACGCTACCTGCCTCACAGGTACATCGCACTACCTCACAGGTATCTCACAGGTGCCTCACACTACCTGCCTCACAGGTACATCGCACTGTCTCACAGGTACCTCACACTACCTGCCTCACAGGTACCTCACACTACCTGCCTCACAGGTACATCGCACTGCCTCACAGGTACCTAGCACTGCCTCACAGGTACCTCACACTACCTGCCTCACAGGTACCTCGCACTGCCTCACAGGTACCTAGCACTGCCTCACAGGTACCTCACACTACCTGGCTCACAGGTACGTCGCACTGTCTCACAGGTACCTCACACTACCTGGCTCGCAGGTTCCTAGCACTGCCTCACAAGTACCTATCACTGCCTAACGGGTACCCCAGACTGCCTTACGGGTACCACACTACCTCATCGGTACCTCAAAACACACCACAAGTACCTCACTGCCTCACGGGTATCTACCTCAAGGGCACTTCACTATCTCGTATATAGGTGCCTCACACTGCCTCACAGGTAACACACTTCGCCATAGGCACCTATGACTACTTCACGGGTACCTCACTACCTCACACTGCCTGACACGTACCTCACACTGCTTGACACGTACATCACACTGCCTCACAGGTACCTCACACTGCCTCACAGGTACCTCACATTGCCTCACAGGTACCTCACACTGACTCACAGACACCTCACACTGACTCACAGGTATTTCACACCATCTCACGCTAATTAGCCGTCACCTCACACTACCTCACAGGTACCTCACACTGACTCACAGGTACCTCACACTGACTCACAGGTATCTCACACCATCTCATGCTAATTCACCGTCACCTCACACTGACTCACAGGTACCTCACACTGACTCACAGGTACTACACTACTTCACGGGTACCTTACACTGACTCACAGGTACCTCACACTACCTCACAGGTGTGTGTGTGTTTGTGGTGTGTGTGTGTGCGTATGTGCGCATGCGTGTGTGTGTGTCTTTGTGGTGTGTGTGTTCGTGTGTATGTGTGTGCGTGCGTGCGTGTGTGTGTGTGTGTGTGGGGGGGGGGGATGTGTGTGTATGTGGTTTCGTGTGTGTGTGCGCGCGCGTGTGTTGACACCTTGCGGCAGGTAAGGACGTGTGCAGTCAGCTGTACGCCCTACAAGAACAGCTGATGCAGACCCCGGAGTTCATGGCGGACCTCCCTTCCCGCCACTCCTCCATGGTCAACGTCAGGTCCTGCCTGGCCGCCCGGGACTCCTCCGTGTCGCTCTGCCGCCTGTCTGACGTGGCAGGTAGGGCTGTCACATATCGCTGACATGGCAGGTAGGGCCGTCACATATCGCTCACGTGGCAGGTAGAGCTGTGACATATCGCTGACATGTCGGGTAGAGCTGTGACATATCGCTGACATGTCAGGTAGAGCTGTGACATATCGCTGATATGGCAGGTAGGCTGTGACATATCGCTGACATGGCAGGTAGGGCTGTGACATATCGCTGACATGGCAGGTAGGGCTGTCACATATCGCTCACGTGGCATGTGGTTGTGACATCGCTGCAGGTAGAGCTGCGACATATCGCTCACGTGGCAGGTAGTTGTGACATATCGCTGACATGGCAGGTAGGGCTGTCACATATCGCTGACATGGCAAGTAGGGCTGTGACATATCGCTGACATGGCAGGTAGAGCTGTGACATATCGCTGACGTGGCAGGTAGGGCTGTCACATATCGCTCACGTGGCAGGTAGGGCTGTGACATATCGCTTACGTGGCAGGTAGTTGTGACATATTGCTGCAGGTAGGTCTGTGACATATCGCTGACACGACAGGTAGAGCTGTGACATATCGCTGACATGGCAGGTAGAGCTGTGACATATCGCTGACATGGCAGGTAGGGCTGTCCCATATCGCTGACATGGCAGGTAGAGCTGTGACATATCGCTCAGGTGGCAAGTAGTTGTGACATATCGCTGCAGGTAGGTCTGTGACATATCGCTGACACGACAGGTAGATCTGTGACATATCGCTGACATGGCAGGTAAAGCTGTGAAATATCGCTGACATGGCAGGTAGGGCTGTGACATATCGCTGACATGGCAGGTAAAGCTGTGACATATCGCTCACGTGGCAGGTAGTTGTGACATATCGCTGCAGGTAGGTCTGTGACATATCGCTCACGTGGCAGGTAGAGCTGTGACATATCGCTGACATGGCAGGTAGAGCTGTGACATATCGCTGACATGGCAGGTAGAGCTGTGACATATCGCTCACGTGGCAGGTAGAGCTGTGACATATCGCTGACATGGCAGGTAGAGCTGTGACATATCACTGACATGGCAGGGAGAGCTGTGACATATCGCTGACGTGGCAGGTAGAGCTGTGACATATCGCTGACATGGCAGGTAGCTGTGACATATCGCTGACATGACAGGTAGGCTGTGACATATCGCTGACATGGCAGGTAGAGCTGTGACATATCGCTCACGTGGCAGGTAGTTGTGACATATCGCTGCAGGTAGAGCTGTGACATACCGCTGACGTGGCAGGTAGAGCTGTGACATATCGCTGACATGTCAGGTAGAGCTGTGACATATCGCTGACATGGCAGGTAGAGCTGTGACATATCGCTGACATGGCAGGTAGGGCTGTGACATATCGCTGACATGGCAGGTAGAGCTGTGACATATCGCTGACATGTCAGGTAGAGCTGTGACATATCGCTGACGTGGCAGGTAGGTCTGTGACATATCGCTGACATGGCAGGTAGGTCTGTGACATATCGCTGACACGACAGGTAGGACTGTGACATATCGCTGACGTGGCAGGTAGAGCTGTGACATATTGCTGACATGGCAGGTAGGTCTGTGACATATCGCTGACATGGTTGGTAAGGCTGCGTCATATTGCTGACATCCGCGCGTGCGTGTATGTAATATATATATATATATATATATATATATATATATGCTCGCCCAGTTCATAGAAATATATATATATTATATATATATATGTGTGTGTGTGTGTGTGTGTGCGCGAGTGTGTGTGTAATACATGTGTGTGTAATGCATGTATGTGTGTGTGTGTGTGTGTGTGTAATACATGTGTGTGTAATGCATGTGTTCGCTGACGTGGCAGGTAGATCTGTGACATATCGCTGACGTGGCAGATAGGGCTGTGGCATATCGCTGACATAGTTGGTAAGGCTGCGTCATATTGCTGACATGTGCGCGTGCGTGTGTGTAATATATATATATATATATATATATATATATACTCGTCCAGTTCATATAAATATGTATATATATATATATATGTGTGTGTGTGTGTGTGTGTGCGTGTGACTGTGTGTGTGTATGTGTGTGTGTGTGTGTGTGTGTGTTGCAGATTCCTGTGCTCCACATGAAACAGTTCATACCTCCGCCACCTCCCGCCACCCCCCATCCCACACCGAGGCTGAGACCCGCCTGTAGCCGTCACCCTCTCATCTGTGACGTCACTCCGACGCTGACGTCACACCGGTGCTGGGGTGGAGTAGAGTTGCGTGTGTCTGCGTCATGTGACGTCTTATCGTCTGCGTCATGTCAATGGATGTTCTCCGCGGTTTTGTCTTTGGCGGAAAAGAAAGTTTCGACTCAACGGAATGTTGGCCTACATGCATTTTTGTCGTCGATTGGTTCATTTTAATCATGAAAGAAAATCCAATGAGAGGCCGTTTTTTCAGATGTAGATTTTTTTGATTTTTTTTTAACAAGAAAAACTACTCCTCAAAATGGTATGATCACTATACATACGAAAGAAAACACGCACCCACACACCCACTCTCTCTCGGTCTGTCTCTCTGTCTGTCTGCCTCTCTCTCTCTCTCTCTCTCTCTCTTGCAGGCCTGCTCGCTCGCTTGCTCGATGTGTAAACCTATTTCAGGAAATTAAATAAATTTTGTACTTTCTTGTCCTGCTAAGAGACAAAGTATGATTCATCCAAAGAATTCAAAATATCCTCATGGTTTCAGATCAAAATTGCTGGTGACATCAGTAAGTGCGTGTACCTTTAGAAAAACTGCAGTATACCTTTAGCTGGCGTTTGAAAGAAGAGAAACTGTATGTCTTGAAGAACTCGTCGCTGTTTGATAATGATTGTGTCATGTTGTTGTCAATATTTTTATTCTGACTTATGATAATTTCAGCGTTTTTTTCTGTTTCAAGCTGCTTTCGTCCTTTTTTTTTTTTTTTTTAACAACAAGCTCGTTCATCAGTATGAACGGATAATTCGCTTTCTTTGTTTTGCACCCCTTCGCGTGGGGATTTGACCTTGAAATGAACAAAATACTGCTCTATTCTCTCGCTCACTGTCTCGTCCGCTATTCACGGCACTCGCATAAATCATTGACATCGTACATAAACTTTACGTTTGTCTGATTTTAAGTTGTGGTCATATGGTGTGGTTTTTTTTTTTTTTTTTTTAATCATTATTAAACATGATTTATACTGTGATAGAAGCCAGACCAGCTGATTATATACAGCCATGTCATGCGATATAGACCAATGCTGTGTGATAAACAGTGCAACTTGGTGAAGTGACGGTTAATTTCTGTGGCGAAAGTTAGTGGATATGACACCAGTAGACAATAAGTCGGAATCACAACCACGCCACGTGTTCACAGTTTGATGTATGTTCAGCCAAAACCTTGTGTATGTATGCAGACAGTGAAATCCACACCATGCGTGCAGATGATCATTGTTGTGTGCAGGGCAATGTGTGTGACGATAATATATAGTGTATTATGATAATGCTCTGTGTTCATGGCCGATTGTTGTATGCAGGGCAACGTGTGTGACGACAATATATAGTGTATTATGATAATGCTCTGTGTTCATGGTCAACTGTTGTATGCAGGGCAACGTGTGTGACGACAATATGTAGTGTATTATGATAATACTCTGTGTTCATGGTCGACCTTGCGTGTAGTCAGTAAACCATAGGTTATACACAGATCCGTGGATTATAATAGACAGTTTGTTCTGTTAAGCTTTGACGTGTGTTGAGAGAAAACTGACTGTATAATAGACAGTGAAGCCCACATCGCGCAGATCTGTGTTGTATGGGGGGCTAGTGTGCGTGTTGCGACAATGGACCGAGTATCGTTGGGTTTTTCCTGGTTTGTGTTCGTCAGTGATCGACCCTGCGTGTCGTCAGTGACCGTCTTGTTACACAGACCTGTGGAATGAATGGAACCTCCCGTCGGACCGACGGATGAACAGGCAGGCAGGCTTATCTGTCAGTGTGTGTCCTCATATGGGAGAAGAGGCCGATTCTGGATGCGCAGCACTTCCCACAGGTGTTGCAAGGGAAAACGCCTGACCAGCACAGGGGACTTTTTTTTTTTTTTTTTTTTTTTTTTTTTTTTTAGTGAGGAAGAGTTGTGCAGACCTGACTCTCTCGCATACCGACGCTCACAGTCCCACAGGTGCAGATACTGCCACGTGTAGGACGGCCTCGGCAGGTGCAGGCTTTTTCTTCGGGGCTCCGTCTCCTAGGAGGACTTCCTGCCAAGGATAAGAGCTCCCCCTGCCCTTTGGTCATCCTCTTCCGCCTTCACAGCCGTTGGGAAAGGTTTCCTCCTCCGCCTAGTCCGTCGTTAGGAGACTTCACATGCGGGAGGTAGTACTGGGTTACATGGTACCAGTAGCAATTTGGGCTATGCCCCTGACCTGACACAGTGGAATATAACAGCTGGATAAGGGTACCGAACAAAATCTCTTTATATATATATATATATATATATATATATATATATATATATATAACTCTGAATAAGCAGCTCTCATACCAGGGGACACCCACATAATAATAAACTGAAACATTTACCAAATCAAACAGGATTGTTAACGTGTGGAATCTACCCAGTCACAACGTCACTGCAGGAACACTAACAATTTAAAAAAAATCATTAGATATACACTAGAAGGATTATGGCTTCTGAATATTTTATTAACATAACTGAGTTATTGCGCACTCAGTCTGACACTCGTATAAAGAGTTGTTGGGGTGTTTTTTTTTTTATCCTAAAGTTGTGTGTGTGTGTGTGTGTGTCCGTCCAAAAAGTTCCCAAGGATCAGGCAAAAGTATGACAAAGCCAAAACGCCGTGACATTGATCGTGGTATGACGAGCAGTGAATGGGGGAACGTGTTGCATAGACAGTACTGCTTGACAGTCAGTGTTCTGTGCCCGTGATAGACTTTGCGCGTGGGCCAGTCAGTAAACACCACAGGTAACCCTACAGACCCGTGTAATATGATAGACTGTCTCAGTGACAACGTTTATGCCGGTTACATAGACTGTGTTACCTGGGGGACGTTGTGTATTGTGACTTTGAAGTTTCATGTTCTGTAAATATATAATCGCAACCATAATATGGTGAATGAAGACAATTCATTGTGTGAGAACAAAGAATTACTCAGCTTACAGACTGGGTCAAACGATGAAGAATTGGGGAACGGTACAGGAGAGAGAGAGAGAGAGAGAGAGAGACCTTGTTGCCCCAGAGCAGAATTATTTCCCTTTCCTGAATTATTCCGTGGGGGGGGGGGGGGGGGGGGGGGCGCACACACACACACACACACACACACACACACACACACACCGATGATTTCCCATCAGTGCCTCTATCAACCTTACATTGTAACGACAGAACTATCTCCCACGCTGTTTTACATAAATCTGCACAATCTTCTTATCTTTTTCTTCTTTCTTTCTTTCTTTCTTTTTAACCCCCACTTGATGACGTTAAATGCATGATCTGTTTTTGTTTCCGCTATCCATAACGTCTTTAGGTTGCAGCCAGAATCGATCAGAGTGCGCAGAGCCAAAGTGCGGTAACTCTCCTGCGTTTCCATTTCTCCACTCCCTCTCCCCCTACTCCTATCCCACCACGGCTCCTCCTCCACACCCTCTTTCTTGTTCTATTTTTGTCTCTCTTTTTTTCCCGATTCTCTGTGCAACTAGCTGACCTGCTGACCTTTGAAAGTGGGGGGGTGGGGGGGGGGGTCGTCTTTTGCTGTATTAGCTGTGTGTGAAGGGGGCATTGGGATGGGGAGGGGGGGGGGGACTGTGTGCGAATCTGCATGTGCGTGTGTGTGTCTGTCAGTGCGTGTGCATGCGTGTGCATGCGTGTGCGTACTACCTCTGTCACTGTGTATGCGTGGTAGGTGTATGTGTGTGTGTTAAGTGCGTGCGTGCGTGTGTGTGTGTGTGTGCATGCGCGCGCTTATGTGTTTGCGTGTGTGTGTGCGTGAGTGTGTGCGTTTGTGTGTGTGTTCTTTGGTGTCTGTTCACATTGTGTGATTGCAGACGAGTGTGTGTGTGTGTGTGTGTGTGTGTGTGTGTGTGTTTAACTGAGCTACTGACGGACATATAGGTTCGTGGTTTAAAGCACACCGAATTTTACCCGTCAAACCTTAGTAGACCGGATCCAAGATCACATCTCCAAGCCTGACATGAGCCCAGCTAACGGGAAACGATCCTGATATAACTCAAAGCGAACAGACCGATATGGAAACGAATGATGAATGCCTAAAAGCAGCTCTCAGTCGGGTCCACCCAGGTAGACTGCCTCTTTTGCAAACGACACCGTGTTTGTAAAGCGTTTGGTCTCTGACTGAGGATCGTTCATATCAATCAGTCAATCAAATTTGAAGAAAGACCATCCCAAGGAAACTATACAACTGTCCCTGGGCGAAACAACTATACATACGCAGAAAGGAAGAAAAACATGTGTGGTGCTGGAATATAGTGACGCTCTCTCTCTCTCTCTCTCTCTCTCTCTCTCTCTCCCCTCCCTCCTTCTCGCTCTCTCTCTCTCTCTGTCTCTCTTTCTCTCTCAATGAGAAGAACCCGAATTTTCCTGTAGAAAAATATTTTTTTAACCAGAGAGGCATATGAACATTTGTTTTTCCGATAAAAAAAAGGGGGATATCCTTTTTACAATCGATTTTTTAATGATTTTTAAGAGTTAATGATTGTTGACCAGAGATATGTGTTATCCATGTGTGATGGGTAAAAAAAAAAGAGGTATCTTTGTCCACAATTTATTTTAAATGTTTTTAAAAGGGTTCCTAGACTGTTGAAATCTAAACCTTTATTTCACAGAATGGTTTTCCCGAACGAGGGGTGATCCCCTGGTCCGCAGGGAAAGTCGCCTGAAATTGTTTACTTTCTGTCTGTGAGCATGGACCGTGACCGAAGTGAAAAACTGTACACTAAAAGCTGCTTGAATGAAAGTCAACTTGCTCTTCATACAAAACAAAATATGATAAAACGAAGGGAAATAATTTCCTGGGTTTTTTTCTCTTCTCTCCTCTTGCTGCAGGTGCGGTTTTACTTGTACAGAGGAGCTTGTCCTTCATCAGTTGTTTGGGAACTGTGTAATTTTTGCCTTGTGTTGCACATTGGTGACTATTCTTCAGCGCTGTTTGGGAATTGCTTACTGGTTCTTGCATTGTGTTTAATGACTTTCTTCAGATGTTTGGACATTGAATAATTTATTCCTGCATCGTGTTAATGACTCTCTTCAGCTGTTTGGAAATTGATTAATTCTCAGATTGTGCTAGTAACTGACTTTCTTCATTCGGGAACTGCTAATTCTTTCATCGTGGTGGTGACTTTCTCCAGCTGTTCTGGAAATGATCAATTGATTCTCACATCGTGTAAATGACTTTCTTCAGCTGTTCAGTTGGGAACTGGTCTATTCTTGAAATGTGCCGGTTACTTTTTTCATTTGTTTGGGAATTGCTAATTTTTTCATGGTGATGGTGACTTTCTCCAGCTGTTTGGGAATTGCTTAATTGATTCTCACATTGTGTTGATGACTTTCTTCAGCTGTTTGGGAACTGATTAATTCTTGAATTGTGCTGTTTAATTTCTTCATTTGTTTTGGAACTGCTAATTCTTTCATCGTGGTGGTGACTTTCTTCATCTGTCTGGGAATTGCTTAATTGATTCTTGAATTCTGTTGATGATTTTCTTCAGCTGTTTCGGAATCGCTAATTCTTGCTTCATGGTGGTGACCATCTTCAGATGTTTGGGGATGGCTTGGTTAATTCTTGCATTATGTTGGTGACTTTCTTTTATTGTTATGGAACATCTAAATTCCTTGATCGTGCTGGTGACTTTCTT
>NC_134881.1:17616250-17726250 GCF_041734735.1 Babylonia areolata
GGGAGGGAGGGGTTTACATGTGGATAAAGGACAGGGAGAGGAGGGGGGAGGGGTTTATGAGTGGATAAAGGACAGGGAGAGAAGAGGGGGGGGGAGGGAGGGGTTTACATGTGGATATAAGACAGGGAGAAGACGGAAGGAGGGAGGGGTTTACGTGTGGATAAAGGACAGGGAGAGGAGGGGGGAGGGGTTTATGTGTGGATATAGGACAGGGAGAGGACGGGGGGAGGGGTTTATGTGGATATAGGACAGGGAGAGGAGGGGGGGAGGGGTTTATGTGTGGATAAAGGACAGGGAGAGGAGGGGGGAGGGGTTTATGTGTGGATATAGGACAGGGAGAGGACGGGGGGAGGGAGGGTTTTACATGTGGATAAAGGACAGGGAGAGGAGGGGGGAGGGAGGGGTTTACATGTGGATAAAGGACAGGGAGAGGACGGGGAGAGGGAGGGAGGGGTTTACGTGTGGATAAAGGACAGGGAGAGGAAGGGGGAGGGGTTTATGGGTGGATAAAGGACAGGGAGAGAAGGGGGGGGGAGGGAGGGGTTTACATGTGGATATAAGACAGGGAGAAGACGGAAGGAGGGAGGGGTTTACGTGTGGATAAAGGACAGGGAGAGGAGGGGGGAGGGGTTTATGTGTGGATATAGGACAGGGAGAGGACGGGGGGAGGGGTTTATGTGGATATAGGACAGGGAGAGGAGGGGGGAGGGGTTTATGTGTGGATAAAGGACAGGGAGAGGAGGGGGGAGGGGTTTACGTGTGGATAAAGGACAGGGAGAGGAGGGGGAGAGGGAGGGGTTTACATGTGGATAAAGGACAGGGAGAGGACAGGGGGAGGGAGGGGTTTACATGTGGATAAAGGACAGGGAGAGGACGGGGGGAGGGAGGGAGGGGTTGTTACGTGTGGATAAAGGACAGGGAGAGGAGGGGGAGAGGGAGGGAGGGGTTTACATGTGGATAATGGACAGGGAGAGGAGGGGGAGAGGGAGGGGTTTACGTGTGGATAAAGGACAGGGAGAGGAGGGGGAGAGGGAGGGAGGGGTTTACATGTGGATAAAGGACAGGGAGAGGAGGGGGAGAGGGAGGGAGGGGTTTACATGTGTGGATATAGGACAGGGAGAGGAGGGGGAGAGGGAGGGAGGGGTTTACGTGTGGATATAGGACAGGGAGAGGAGGGGGAGAGGGAGGGAGGGGTTTATATGTGGAAAAAGGACAGGGAGAGGAGGGGGAGAGGGAGGGAGGGGTTTACATGTGGAAAAAGGACAGGGAGAGTAGGGGGAGAGGGAGGGAGGGGTTTACGTGTGGATAAAGGACAGGGAGAGGAGGGGGAGAGGGAGGGAGGGGTTTACGTGTGGATAAAGGACAGGGAGAGGAGGGGGAGACGGAGGGAGGGGTTTACGTGTGGATAAAGGACAGGGAGAGGAGGGGGAGACGGAGGGAGGGGTTTACGTGTGGATATAGGACAGGGAGAGGAGGGGGAGAGGGAGGGGTTTACATGTGGATAAAGGACAGGGAGAGGACGGGGGGAGGGAGGGGTTTACATGTGGATAAAGGACAGGGAGAGGATGGGGAGGGGTTTACGCGTGGATAAAGGACAGGGAGAGGAGGGGGAGAGGGAGGGGATTACGTGTGGATAAAGGACAGGGAGAGGAGGGGGGAGAGGATTACGTGTGGATAAAGGACAGGGAGAGGACGGAGGGAGGGAGGAGATTACGTGTGGATATAGGACAGGGAGAGGAGGGGGGAGAGGATTACGTGTGGATAAAGGACAGGGAGAGAAGGGGGGGAGGGGTTTACGTGTGGATAAAGGACAATTTCATGGTTTGGGGGGGAGGGGGAGGTGGGGGGGGGGGAGCAAGATGGTGGCATGTTAGATTCCGCATCAAAATCGAAATAGCGTACAAGACAAGAGTCGAAATCCACTGAAAATGCCGGGGTTTACAACATCTACCAATGGTGATATAGTATCATTTTCTGAGGATAAAAAATTACCGGTAAAATAGACACTTGAATTTAGAATGCTAAAATATGACTTTACAGGGTTTTCTGTTGTTGTTTTTTTTGTTTTTGTGTTTGTTTTGTTTGTTTGTTGTTTTTACCTTTGCATGGTTTGCGGAGCCGAACAATAGAGAGAGCAGCTCTCTGATTGGCTCAGACTGAATGAACGAGTCATCATTGCAGATGGTTTTCTGAATTTTGCATGATGGCTGCACAAAAAAGTACCACACACACACACACATACACACGCGCGAGCGCTGCGTAGATATTTGACGCGTCGCTTGCCAGTTTAGTTTCTCCCCTCTTACCCGAACCCCTTTTCCAATCCGTCTTTGTCTGTCTGTCTAAACTCTACCTGTCTGTTTCTTAGTCTAGCATATTTCTTAATGTACGTTTTGTTGGTGTTTTGTTGTTGTTTGCTTTGTTTCTGTTGTTTGTTTGTTTGTTTTTTTAAACAGATCTCGTTGAATTTTGTGTGCTGAATGTTGCAGTTTTATTATTCATTTATTTATTTATTTAGTCATTTCTTCTTCTTCTTCTTCATCTTCTTCTTCTTCTTCTTCTTCTTCTTCTTCTTCTTCTTCTTATTATTATTATTACTATTGTTGTTGTTGTTGTTGTCGTCATCATCATTACTATTACTATTGTTGTTGTTGTTGTTAGTATTCTTTTTTTTCTTTTATTTTCGAGTCGGCTGTTCAGAGAGTAACACGTTCAGACAAGGTATGGGTCATATCTGGTTTATCTCCTTCCCAACCACCACTCACTTCTTTTCTCCCTCTGCACCCCCTACACCCATCCACCCACCTACCCCGCCAACACCACCCTACCCGGTAACACCACCCCACCAACACCACCCCTCCAACACGACCCACCAACACCACCTACCCTCCAACACCGCCCCACCAACCTATCCGGCAAGAAAACCAACACCACCCACCAACACTACCCAACAACACTACCCACCAACACCACCCCTCCAACACCACCCCACCAACACCACCCCTACCAACACCACACTACCCGTTAACACAACTAACACCACCCCACCAACACCACCCTACTAACACCACCCCACCAACACCACCCCACCAACACCACCCCACCAACACCACCCCACCAACACCACCCCACCAACACCACCCCACTAACACCACCCCACCAACACCACCTACCAACACCACCCCACCAACACCACCTCACCAACACCACCCCACCAACACCACCCCACCAACACCACCCCACTAACACCACCCCACCAACACCACCTACCAACACCACCTCACCAACACCACCCTACTAACATCACTCCATTAACACCACCCAACCAACACCACCCCACCAACACCACCCCACTAACACCACCCCACCAACACCACCTACCAACACCACCCCACCAACACCACCTCACCAACACCACCCCACTAACACCACCCCACCAAAACCACCCTACCCGGCAACACAACTAACACCACCTCACCAACACCACCACTCCAACACAACCCATCAACACCACCCTACCAACACCACCACACCGACACCACCTACTCGGCAACACCACCCCTCCAATACCACTACACCAACACCACCCCTACCAACACCACACTACCCGGCAACACAACCAACACCACCATTCCAACACCACCCCACCAACACTACCCTACCCGGCAACGGCAACACACCAACACCACCATTCCAACACCACCCCACCAACACTACCCTACCCGGCAACACAACTAACACCACTTCACCAACACCACCCTACCAACACCACCCCACTAACACCACCCCACTAACACCACCTCACCAACACTACCCCCACCATCACCACCCCACCAACACCACCCCACTAACACCATCTCTACCAACACCACCCCACCAACACCACCTCACCCTACTAACACCACCCCACCAACACCACCCCACCAACACCACCCTACCCGGCAACACAACCAACACCACCCCTACCAACACCACCCCAGCAACACCACCTACACGGCAACACAACCAACACCACCCCACCAACACTACCCCAACAACACCACCTTTCGCAAACAAATTCTTGTCCTTCTTCCTCTCAGTTATAGTGACCTTCAGCTGGCAAGTAGGCCTATTGCAGCCACACACACACACACACACACATGCTGTTGTTGTTTTGTTGTTGTTACGTGAACGGCATTTCTTTGGACAATGGGTGTTTGAGGACTGACATTTCAATGCTCTTCTCTTGTAGTGTGTGCGTACAGTCTGTGTACAGAAAAAAATGATCGTCAGGGATGATACCACACACACACACACACACACACACGCACGTACGCACGCATGCACACACACACACAGACGCACGCACACGCGCGCGCACACACACACACACACACACGCACGCACGCACGTACGCACGCACACACTCCGTTTGTCATATCGCGTATATCACACACAAACACGCAATGAGACACTCAGAAACACACGCGCGCACAGACATACAAACACACGCACACACAGTCACACACACACACACACACTTAAAAAATTATGCGCATTCACACACACACACACACACACACACACACACACACACACACACACACACACACACACACACACACACAAATTCTGCGCATTCACGCACACACACATAAAAAATTATGCGCATTCATACACACACACACACACACACACACACACACACACACACACACACACACACAGGGAGGGGGGGGGGGTGAGTGGCATTGAGGGAAGACGGTGAATGTAAAAGGAGCTTTCAAAGTTGTTTATTGCCGAGACGTTTGAGAACCAGAAATGAAAGTCCTCAGCTCTTGGGTAAAGCCACAGTCATTGGCAATGACAGTCTGTGTGTGTGTGTGTGTGTGTGTGTGTGTGTGTGTGTGTGTGTGTGTGTGTAGTGAGAGAGATTTCGGTCAACAAACGCGAGACTGTGAGAGTGAGATAAACGCCATGCGTTTTGTTTGTTTTGGGTATCATATACATACAGAGAGAGAGAGAGAGAGTGAGATAGAGGGAGATAGGGGAGAGAGAGAGTCTTGAGTCTTGAGTCTTGACATATTTATTGATTTGGCCTTTGACCCATATCAACAGAGGTTAACACATCTAGATGTTAGTATGAAAATAACACAAACATATAATTGATAATTCACATATTTCTGATTTGAAAAGCTTCGTAAATGTAAGTGGCGAGACGTGTTTGAACGTGCGTGTTTTTTTTGTTAGCGAATAACAACGACAGTTTCAAGTTGGAAGGACGATCGAAATACTTCTTTGCAATATACAACTCCCTAAGTTCATAGTATTTTGGACAGCACAAAATGAAGTGAACTTCTGTTTCACTGTGATATCTGGAAAATGAAATTTTCTTTCACTAGCATTGTCTGCGAAACGTAGTTTGTGTATTTTTAATGGTGATACTCCTAATCTCAAACGAGTTTTTAAAAAATATCCGAATTCTAATGTGCTTTCACCTTCACCTTCACCTCTCCCGTAGTCTGGGTTCAGACCGTTGGGGCACCGCTGCTGACCTGGCCACCACCCCTCTCCACTCTTCACGGTTTTCTGATTTCCTCAGGGCGTCACCGAGCGTCAAGCCTGTCCACCCCCGGATGTTGTCTTCCCATCTCTTCTTCTGCCGTCCTCTCCTTCTGCCTCCTTGTACGGTGCCTTGCAGGAACGTTTTGGCAAGACCAGATGATCGGGAGATGTGTCCATACCACCTATGTTTGCGTTTTTTCACTATGGACAGAAGGTCTTCGTAGGGTCCAATACTTTGCTTGATTCTGTTCTTCACTTCCGTGTTAGTGATGTGGTCTCTGTAGGAGATGCCAAGTAGTCTACGAAAGCATCTCATCTCGACAGCTTGGATTCTTCTCTCGATGTCCGCAGTCAGGGTCCAAGTCTCGCAGGCGTAGAGCAATATTGATATAACCAGGTAACGCATCAGTCTGATTTTTTAGCTGAGAGCGATGTTTTTGTTGTTCCAGATGGTGTTCAGCTTGTTGAGTGCCATTGTTGTTTGGGCAATTCTCGAGAGTACTTCTGGTTTAGATCCTTCATCTGACACGATTGCTCCCAGATATTTGAAGCTGTGGACTGTTTTAAGCTTTTCGTCGTTGACTTTGATGTCAATGCTGACGCCGTTGGTGTTGTTAGTCATCAGTTTGGTTTTCTCCGCACTGATTTGCATTCCATACGATGTGGAGGCTTTGTCTAGATGTTTGACCAGGCTTGCCAGTAATGTGCTTTAACATGATTAAATACGGTGCTAAAGCTAAAGATGAGCTGAATGAGCAATAGAATGAGAATATGTCATTTGAATTTATACTGTTTACCCATTCGTGTTTATAGGACCTTACTAAACCTTCCTTAAATTCAGCCAAAAACGCCTTTTCATCACCCTCTCCCTGATTCCTCCAAACTTCTTCAAAACCATAATAATACAATGTATAACAAATGGAAGAGGCCCACGTTTTCTTATTTTGTTCATGTAGGTATAAAAGCATTTTATATGCTTTAAATGGCAAACGATGGGTAGGCATCATGACAACACGTAACCAGTATTTCAAACACTTAGTGTACATATTTATGTATAATGTATAGCGTCCTGTCTAGCCATAAACTAAAAGATTTGGCGTTTTGGTGGTGACATTCAAAAATCTTTTCTGTGCAAACAGGTGCTCCCTTTCTATGACTGTAAGATCGTTATTAATACCCCAAACTTCAGCACCATAACTCAACATAGGCTGGATCTGTGCATCAAACAGTTTGAAAAACACAGTGGGGGATCTTTCTCCTAGAGACCACTGTAACCTGCAGATACATACCACGCCTTTTTTTTTGCACGATCAGCGATATCTTTCAAAGCGTGGGAAAAGGACAAGCGAAAAGAGAGATAGACACCAAGATACCTGTATAAGTTTGTCACTTCTATCTGATTTTCTCCATAGGACCACCGTTCACATGCAGCAACATGACCACCGTTTCTAAAGATAATCACGTTTGATTTTTCAAGGTTTGCCTCTAGTCCCAGTTTGACAGCTACATTGTGCAAAACGTTTAGCTGGTTTTGTAAACCACAAACAGCATCAGAAGCTAAAATGACATCATCTGCAAACAACAGAATCAAAATTTCCACGATATCAGGTATCAGATGAATTCCATGTCTGCCATGTTTTGTGATTTCTTCTGCGAGTTCATTAATAAGAAGGGAAAATAAAACCGGACTGCATATTTCGTCTTGTTTTAGTCCTCTTGGACATACAAAAGACTCTGTCATATCAATACCCGATCAGACTTTAGCTTTCACTGTTTTACATGCCTTGTATGGCTCTGTACATTTTCCCATTTACACCGTGTTTTCTTGATATGCTCCAGAGCTTTTGTCTACTAACCGAATCGAATGCCTTCCAAAAGTCAATAAAAACAACATATAACTTTTTATGGTATAATAATTGTCTTTGAACTAAACAGGTGAGTGGGAATATATGATCAACTGTACTATGATTTCTTCGAAAACCAGCTTGACTGTCATTGAGAATGTTGTAATCTTCAATCCATTGAGACAAGCGCTTATTCAAAATAGAACTATACAACTTACTGCAGACATTTAGCAAAGAAATGCCTCTGTAGTTGTCTGCGGTGTTTGGGTCGCCCTTTTTGTGTAGAGGTTCTGACCAATCTTCTGGATAAGAACCTGAAGAAAATAATTCATTAAAGAACTGAACTAAGAACGGAACAATAACTGTTGATGAGTTTTTAAGAAATTCATTAATAACCCCATCTGGTCCTGAAGCTTTACCGCTTTTCAAGCATCGCAACACTGAGTAAATTTCCGCCTCAGTAATGTCGTTTTCTAGCATGGTAGTGTTGTGTCCTTCATATGAAACCGAGTCTGTATCATTTCCGTCTTCACTACAATCATATCCAGTGTAGTTAGTATCACGTGAATTAAAGACTGTGGAAAAGTGGTTAAACCATTCCTCTTTGGAAATCGTTGTTTGTGGAGAGCTCTTTTTTAGAAATGATTTGAGCTTGCCCCAAAAAGTCTTTGGGTTATTTATCGTTTTATGTAAAGCCGCAACAGCATTTTGGCGATGTTCATTTGCTTTCATCTTTAAAAGATTTTTGTACTCCCTACGTTTCTGCGCGTAAGACTCGCTATCTTCAATGTCGTTAGTCCTGTTAAATACCCTAAGACTTTGTCTTGTACATCTTCTGCTTTCTCTACACCATATTTGCCTCTACACCATATTTGCTTTCGTATGTTTCCTACAACAATACGCTTCTTCATGCATTGTCCTGCACTCAGGAGACCTTCATTAAACGTTCGTAGTGAAGCGTTGATATCATGGCCAATTAAACCAGTGGCTTCTCTAAAACAAGATTGTACTTCTTCTGTTACTAGACATGCGAGAAATTCGTCGCCCATATCAGGATTCCACACATATTTTTCAAAAGCAAAACATTTAGGAACATTTGCATTTGAAGAGGATTCTTTTTGTCGCCCCATATACATTTCAACTGGCATGTGTTTGTATTCTATTTTTTTAGCAACATGAAATGAGAGTGATTGTGAAAGAAATTGTTTCGATACAATAAAATAGTCAACGACACTACTTCCAGTGGATGATATGTAAGTGAAATTCCTACCAGTTCTATCGATATCTGTCCCATTTAGAATCACCAAATCAAACTGATCACAAATGTTTAACATATATTTACCAAAATCGTTTATCGTTTGATCTTCGGATATGCGCCTGTTGTCAGTTACAGTTTCAAAATTATGAAAGAGATCATCGGGGGAAAACTCAACAGCATCAAATCCACGTGAGTTTTCATTTCCAGTCCGTGCATTCATGTCACCCATCAAAATAAAATGAACATCACCCATGTCCTCAAGTATATCCATCATACACTGTTCAATGAAAGAGATTCCATTTTGTATTTCAGTATCTCTATAATATGGTGACTGAATTGGTGGGATGTAACAGCCTAACAAGAAAAGAGGAGTGTTTGTGCCCGAAATTTCACTTGACATTCTTACTGCAATCATATTATCAAACTCTATTTCGATTCTTTTAAAGTATTTACGAAGTCCCTTTTTAACCAACAGTACTACACCTCCAGACAGCCTGGCTGTCGGGGCATCAGTAACTTTCACGCCAGGTGCAATAAAAGAGTCATGAAGAGGAAATAGTAAGGAACGGAATGAAGTTGAAAAAGTCTCTACTAATAAACAAACAAAACTCTCAATATATGCCCGTGTATCAGGATCATACAAACAGGCGAGTCCTTCTGTGTTATATGTGAGGAAACTTACGGACTGTCTTTGTACAACATTCTCAAGTCCGCTGCCAGTTGTACGGGCCGGGCCGAAATCCTATTCCTTTCTAGCCTGGTCGGGCGTCGCCCTTATTGCTCTGGTTTGTGATACGCTTTCTGTCACACTATCTTGCAGGGTTAACCGTTTACACACACACACACACACACACGCGCGCGCTTAAAAAATTATGCGAATTCACACACACACACACACACACACACACACACACACACACACACACACACACACACTCAGGGAGGGGGCGGAGGTGGGGGGGTAGAGTGGCATTGAGGGAAGTTTGAGAACCAGAAATAAAGTCCTCAGCTCTTGGGCAAAGCCACTGTCATTGGCAATAACAGTCTGTGTGTGTGTGTGTGTGTGTGTGTGTGTGTGTAGTGAGAGAGATTTCAGTCAACAAACGCGAGAATGTGAGAGTGAGATAAACGCCATGCGTTTTGTTTGTTTTGGGTATCATATACATACAGAGAGAGAGAGAGAGAGAGAGAGTGAGAGAGAGAGAGTGAGAGATAGAGGGAGATAGGAGAGAGAGAGAGAGAGAAGGAGAGGGAGAGAGAGAGAGAGAGAGAGTTCATAACGTTTTCCTGTGGCCTGGTCTTTTGTCATGTACATTTACACCACTTCTTACTGTCACTATGACACATGTCATGTACATTTACACCACTTCTTACTGTCACTATGACACATGTCATGTCATTTACACCACTTCCTACTGTCACTATGACACGTGTCATGTCATTTACACCACTTCTTGCCGTCACTATGACACATGTCATGTACATTTACGCCACTTCTTGATGTCACTGACACTATGACACATGTCATGTACATTTACACCACTTCAGTATGTCACTATGACACATGTCATGTACATTTACACCACTTCCTGATGTCACTATGACACATGTCTTGTACATTTACACCACTTCCTACTGTCACTATGACACATGTCATGTACATTTACACTACTTCATGATGTCACTATGACACATGTCATGTACATTTACACCACTTCAGTATGTCACTATGACACATGTCATGTCATTTACACCACTTCATTATGTCACTATGACATATGTCATGTACATTTACACCACTTCATAATGTCACTATGACAATGTCATGTACATTTACACCACTTCTTGATGTCACTATGACACATGTCATGTCATTTACACCACTTCATAATGTCACTATGACACATGTCATGTACATTTACACCACTTCATGATGTCACTATGACACATGTCATGTACATTTACACCACTTCTTACCGTCACTATGACACATGTCATGTACATTTACACCACTTCTTGATGTCACTATGACACATGTCATGTACATTTACACCACTTCTTGATGTCACTATGACACATGTCATGTACATTTACACCACTTCCTACTGTCACTATGACACATGTCATGTACATTTACACCACTTCAGTATGTTACTATGACACACGTCACGTACATTTACACCACTTCTTTAACACAAGTCAGGGACACATTACATTACATCTCCTCGTTTTTTCAGTTTCCTCCTATCAGTTTGACACGAACCAAAGACGTATAGCACTCTTCTGTTATCAACTGGACTGAAGTCAAGTGGACTTGTGTTGCTTTTTTTCTTTCTTTCTGTCAGCTTGCAACATGTAACACATACAGGTAGCGGAGCGGTGGCCAAGTGGTCATGTGCCCGACTGGGAAGTGACGCGAGCGTCCACGGGTTTGAGTCCCATAATTATACGGACCTGCAGGTACCAGTTGCATTGCTTGGTTCTAACTTTTCGACAGTTACACGACGGTGACTAAATGCCTACGTTGACCGAACTACGCCATTGGTCAGTTCTATACTACACACAATTAGTAGCGGGTTACGACCATACCAGGCTCTTCCGTCCGAGCAATGCAACTGGCTCCCACCAGTGGCCCTGGATTTTTACTGCCCTTCTCGGCCAGACCTGGATGGGTGGTCTGAGTGGTAGTCATTCAAACCGAGTTCCTGTGTGTAGCATGCACTTAGCGCACGTAAAAGAACCCACGCCCACAAAAGAGTTTTCCATGACCAAAAAAAAAAAAAAAAAAAAAAGTAGAAAAAAATTGCTTGTAAAACAAATACACTTGCAAACCAAAAAAAGAAAAAAAGAAAAGAAAAAAAAAGAGAAACAAGTGTCGCTGCTATGTGGCGATGCGCTCCAACAGGGGAGAGCAGCTGAAGTTGACACAGACAAACTAAATCTGTTGTGACAAAAAGTGCGCATAAACATATTATATTCAATACACTGAAATGACACTGTAAAAGTGTAGCAAACCATTCCCACGTTTTGAGAATTAGAAATAAAACAAATCACCACAAATCCTAAATGATGTTGCTGATTTTTTTTGCCTGCTCACTTAAAAAAAAAAGTGAGTATCACAAAAATGACAATTTGAAAGACATTTGCACACACGGTAAGTTTACAGTTACGTCTGTTCGGCTAGGAAATGCAATTTTGCTGAACTCGATAAATGTGGCAGTTTCGAAAAGTTGATGAGGCCTCACAGATATGAAAGCACAGTCAGATACATATAAACGTACATGAGCCCCAACCCCCCCCACCCCCACCCCCCACCCCCTACACACACACATTACCCTGCACCTCCTCTACCCCCCTCCTCCACACACTCATTTCTAGGCTACGTATTGCAGCTTCCACGGCACACACACACACACACACACACACACACACACACACAGATGAACACTTACTTGTACAAGCACACACACATACGCCCATATACCCCACCCCCAACCCTACACAGATATATACAAAGATATATATATATATATATATACACAACCGCACGTTCTCCATGTTTTACATTTATTTGCTTATTTATCATCATTGTTGTCTTTTTTATGTATTTATTTATTTTAAATATTATAATTATTATTTATTTATGTACGCTTATAGTTGACTTCATCAAGTTTTTGCGCCTTATACATATTATTAGTAGTGGTAGTAGTTATTTTTGTATGTGTTTATCTATTATTTATTCACCCTTTTTTTCTTTTTTTTTCTCAAGGCCTGACTAAGCGCGTTGGGTTACGCTGCTGGTCAGGCATCTGCTTGGCAGATGTGGTGTAGCGTATATGGATTTGTCCGAACGCAGTGACGCCTCCTTGAGCTACTGAAACTGAACCTGAAAACTGATGAGGCCTACCATTGCTTTTTAGACAGTGTTCTTTATCGGTATTTTCTTGGAACAATGCTCCTTCGATCGTTGACTGGGATGATGAGATCTGTATTAATGTTTGATGTCACTGTAGCCATTCTGCGATCGGTTAGTGGACAACACTGCGTAAATAAAAGGTCGATATCCACACTGCCAACCACCCCCCTCCTCCCTCGCGCCCCCCACCCCACCCCACCCCACCCACCACCCCCTCCTTTTACTAACCTCACACCCTCACAAGCAGTCAATCAATATCTGCAGTCAAAACTGGTTGACTAAAACGTGTACCACCTGTGCAGTATACTTGCAGCTCATGTCCACCACAGCTGTGTACAGATTTTTTTTTTTTTTTATTTTTTTTTTTACCGAAGAATGGACTTAAAACATGTCACTGACGTCTGTGCTGAGCGACTGCTGCCTCGACTGCATCTTGTAGGTATAGGTGTACAGGTAGCGCTGTAGATGTCTTGGTTGTACGAGGGTCATTCAATAAATAAGGTGAATTTTTCGGTATAAGGACTTCTAATACAGATAGAAGCTTACTTTTTTTTTCTTTTTTTTGGTTTTACTTCTTTTTCACATGGATTTAATTTGTTTTGCAGATTAAAAAAAAACTTTGAGAGTTTTGGCGATTAACAAAGATGGCCGACCAAGAAGCATGCTCCAGGATTGAACAGCGGTCAGTTATCAAGTTTTTGGTTGCTGAAGGGTGCAAACCAGTTGAAATTCATTGGAGAATGTCACCTGTGTATGGTGCCACATGTTTCAGCCGAAAAAATGTCTACAAGTGGGCTAAATTGTTTAAAGAAGGACGGAGCAGTGTTGAGGATGAAGACAGGCCTGGAAGGCCTACAGAAGTGAGGTCTCCTGAGGTGATCGAATCAGTCAATGACCTCATTCAGTCTGACAGAAGGGTGACAGTGGATGACATTGCAAGGACTTTGAGCTTATCTGTTGGGACAGCACACAAAATTGTCCATGATGACCTTGGCTACTCGAAGGTCAGCTGCCGGTGGGTGCCAAAGATGCTTACAGCCCGAACGGTGCAGACCATCAACGAGCTGGGCTGGGAACTGCTCCCTCATCCCCCTTACAGCCCAGACCTTGCCCCTTCAGACTTTCACCTGTTTGGTCCCTTGAAAGCGTTCACGAGAGGCACGAAGTTTGAAAGTGACGATGAAGTCAAAAGTGTTGTGAGCGACTGGCTGAGACATCAGTCCAAAGATTTTTACGCTGAGGGAATACGGAAGCTTGTGCACTGATGGGAAAAGTGTGTGACAGTGCTGGAAGACTACGTTGAAAAAAAAAGGGAAAAAAAAAGTAAGCTTCTATCTGTATTAGAAGTCCTTATACCGAAAAATTCACCTTATTTATTGAATGACCCTCGTATTTCACAGTTGGAGTGGAATCCTAGTTGTCTTGATTGCAAGGTGTGTAAAGAAAATAGTCACTGCTGAAGTGTGTGTGTGTGTGGTTGTGTGTGTGTATGTGTGTGTGTGTGTGTGAAATCAACCACTGAAAAGGAAAAAAAGAAGGAGAGAGAGAGAGAGAGAGAGAGAAGATGAAGAAGGAGAAAATTCCATTCATTCAACAACCATTCATCATGCCCCCTTAAAATAAAATAAAATGAAAGAAAGAAAGAAAGGGAAAAAAAGACAAAAAGACACGCTGTTAACTGACAAATGTAAGTGATAAATATCTTTCTCTGTGTGTCAGCGACACACACACACAACACACACACACACACACACACAACACACACACACACAACACACACACACACATAGAGAGAGAGAGAGAGAGAGAGAGAGAGAGAGAGAGACTCGAGAGAGAGAGAGAGAGAGAGAGAGAGAGAGCAATTCAAATAAAAAGATCGCAACTTGTTGCTTTGGGTTGTGAACTCTTCCGTGACGTTGTATTGCGATTCATAACATAATGGCCTGTTTTCTCCGGCGGGCAAATTGCACCTATTTTACCGGCATTTTTGGGCATATATGAAACGATATCACCATTAGTAGATGTTGTAACCAATTTTCAGTGGATTTTTACTCCTATTTTTTACACTTTATTTATTTTTTTATTTTTATTTTTATTTAATTTTGTTGTTGTTGTTGCTCAATTCTGGTGCGGATTCAGTCACTGACCTAACGTGCCGCCATCTTCTTTTTTGTTTTGTTTTGTTTTTTTCCTCCCCGTTTTTCGTCCTACAAACCATGGAAATGTAACCAAGAAGTGCAATAATGCAACTTTCTTTCACACTCCAGGATACAGGAAAAACATTTTCTGGCGTGAACTTCGCCACCAATGTCAAGGCCGCCGGGCGCTTGGTCATGAGCGAAAACATTCACCAAGCTTGTTTTGTTTTGTTTGCAAGAAAGCATTGACTAGTAAGGGCACAAATTTCGGGCACACACACACCGGGCCATTTTTTTTCCCCCCAAGAAAACGTGACTCAGTACAACTGTATTTGACAATCTCTAAAGTTATATGAGGGGGGAGTACGGGGGCGGGGGGTGGGGTGGGGTATCCACGAACCCATAAATATAAATATAATTATATCCGTGGGGGGTATCAGGCAAGGGATGATTGACAGATGGGAGTATTAGGCAGTGGGAGTATTGACACAAGGGAGTATCAGGCAGTGGGAGTATTGTCACAAGGGAGTATCAGGCAGTGGGAGTATTGTCACCATGGAGTATTAGACAGTGGGAGTATTGTCACAAGGGAGTATTAGGCAGGGGGAGTATTCACACAAGTGAGTATCAGGCAGTGGAAGTATTGACATAAGGGAGTATTAGGCAGGGGGAGCATTGACACATGGGAGTATCAGGCAGTGGGAGTATTGACACAAGGGAGTATTAGGCAGGGGGAATATTTACACAAGGGAGTATTAGGCAGGGGGAGTATTGGCACAGGGGAGTATCGGCAGTGGGAATACTTACACAAGGGAGTATTAGACAGTGGGAGCATTCACACATGGGAGTATCAGACAGTGGGAGTATTGTCACAAGGGAGTATCAGACAGAGGGAGTATTGTCACAAGGGAGTATCAGGCAGAGGGAGTATTGACACAAGGGAGTATTAAGCAGGGGGAGTACTGGCATAAGGTAGTATTAGGCAGCGAGACTATTGGCAAAAGGGAGTATCAGCCAGTGGGAGTATTGACACAAGGGAGTATCAGGAAGTGAGACACAAGGGAGTATTAAACAGGGGGAGCATTGACACAAGGGAGTATTTGGCAGGGGGAGTACTGCCACAATGGAGTATTAATCAGGGGGAGTACTGACACAGGGTAATATTAGGCAGGGGGAGTATTGCCACAAGGGTGTATCAGGCAATGGGAGTACCGATACACGGAGTATAGGGCAGGGGAGTATCCACACAGAGGAGTGTCGATAGAGGGGAGTATCGAGCAGGGGAGTGTCAATACAGGTGAGTATTGACACAGAGGAGTCCGGTATCGACACAATTTGAGTATTGACACACGTGAGTACTGACACTATTGACACACGTGAGTATTGACACTATTGACACACGTGAGTCAGCATTGACACAGGTATCGACACAAGGGAGTATGGGGCTGGGGGGGGGTGGGGGGGGTATCGGCACGCTAGCTTGGAGAAATTTTTGAAACTGTACCTCAGGCTATTCCACTCTACAGAAGGATGTGCAGTACTACGTACACACAAAGGGGTGTAGACACAGAGGTGTGTAAATGCAGATGGTTGCAGAAAGTGACGACTTGCGACTGTTCGTTCAGTCGTAACGGCAGAGCTAGGTTCTCCAAAAGTGTGGAACGGATCGAAAGTATACAGTATCAGTATCAGTAGCTCAAGGAGGCGTCACTGCGTTCGGACAAATCCATATACGCTACACCACTTCTGCCAAGCAGATGCCTGACCAGCAGCGTAACCCAACGCGCTTTGTCAGGCCTTGAGAAAAAAAAAGATAAATAAATTAATAATATTTAAAAATAAATAAATAAAATAATGAAAAAAAATATATATATAACCCCAAAAACCAAAAAATAAATAAAATATAAATAAATAATAAAATAAAATAAAGTAAAAATAAATAAATAAATAAATAATAGATAAATACATTAAAAAAAAAACAACTACTACCAATAATAATAATATTCGAAAGTATACAGCAGTCACTATGTGAGAGTGGAGACACTTCTTCAGTTTAACGTCTTTCCACTCTAAGTGATATTAGTATGGAGACACGCTTGTCTTCAGGGTGTTTGTGGGTTTTTTGTTGTTGTTTTATTTGTTTTTGGTGGGGGTTTTTACGTATACCAATGGAGCACCAAGGTATCACAGCTGTTACCTGTAGGTAGGACATGTGGGTAAAGGTGTGTTACTTTGGACAGGCATGCCATTATGATGTGTGACTGCGTTTTGTCGATGGCTAAGGAACTGTCAGGCTTGGCTGCTGCAACCGTGGGCAGCTGGAAGCTTCTGTATGGATTTTTTTTCTTCCTCTCTATTGTATAGAATTTTTTGTGACCCGGAAACTCTACGGCTGCGTGGAGGATCTGCAGCGTACAGCTGCTGCCTTCATCACGGAGACTGGGGGTGTCCATTTGACTAACGAACGAGAAGATAATTTTTGTTGTTCTTTTTTTTTCTCTTTCTTTTTTTTCCTTCTCCCAGAACACTTGCTGTGTCATAGAAAGTTAACTTTTTTTCTCTTTCTTTTTTTTCCTTCTCCCAGAACACTTGCTGTGTCATAGAAAGTTAACTTGTGGGTCATAGAAAACGGCGGAGCTATGCGCAGGCGTTAAAACCGAATGCTAATTATAGAGGGTTAAGAAAACCACGGGGCTTATGTATCTATAGTTTACAGTGACAGTAGTATAATAAGTGTTGCAAAACACATCAGACACTGAAGCCGTGTGTTGTGTTGTGTTGCATTTTGCTGTGCTGTGCTGTGCTGTGCTGTGCTGTGTTTTGTTGCATCGTAGCCTATTGTCTTAGCAATACAAAATTTCTCTGTGTGAAAATCAAATCGCTTGTCCCGCACGCAGAGCATGTCTTCGGTGTACACATCAGCTGATCGATCTTTTCCTGCCTGCATGCATAATATATCATTGTGTTCCTCCATCTTAAAGCGAATGTTCTTGACGTCACGGAATGAGTGGGAACTGAAGACGCGGCGTTGAATCACACCAAAGGCACGTCAGTGTGTGTGTGTGTGTGTGTGTGTGTGTGTGTGTGTGTCGCTGCTGCTGCCCCATTATCTGCACCGTTTCGGAGGCATTACGCCCACGCTGCTCATTCCGAGTCCCCCGTATAATACAGCCACACTCAGGTTCATATGTCGCAATCCCAGCGTCGGCAGTCCACAGGAAACTATTGATGTTAGTTCGCCAGGATGCCACGCACCAGATGAGACCCTGCACTGCTGCTCAAGGTCACTTAGGTGGTGTTCAGTGGTGCCTGTTCTGATTTAACGTACTCAGGACATCACCTACTAAGCCCACTACTGACGACTGACAATAATAGCTTGGTTACGAAGCAAGACTGAGCAAGCGTCCCCACCCCCAACCCCCACCACGTCCCTCAACAACAGCCCCCCATGAATCTCAGTGCCGATACTGAAGACCTTGGGATAAATCACCCCAAGCAAAGACTAAGTGGAGGGGCATCGAAACTAAAGTCACCATGAGAGCAGGGTATGAAATGCCACAGAATTTGGGACACTTTTCTTTGATTGGTGATGATGATGGAAGAGGAGTAGGATGACGATGATTATGATGACGATGCTGCTATGGAGGTTCATTGATTTTAGGTTTGAGACTACGGTGAACAGGACGTACTCTACGCTTCCTTTCATAATGATATCCCGACGTTGACCAGGCCCCAGAGGTACAGACACATTTGTAGTGTTGGTCAGGAAATTTGAGGAACATACATACCTAAAGACGCATCTGCGATGTGGATGATAGTCGACTGTGTGGTCCGATCCTTTCCATTTACGATCATAGACACTCAACTGTGGGTAGATGCCGGCCGTGGGCCTAAAAAACCCACATTCGCTGGGATTCGAACCGGGCCATGGCCCTTGTGTCCTCCAAGCCGTCATTCCGCGACGCTTACCACTTCACCACCCGCGGCGGCAGGTTAAGATTGTATAGCATTTATCGCTATTCTGTTGAAATGTAACATCTTTTAGAACTTTTTAAAACTGGAGTTTTTTTTTAGAACTGTTCAAAACGCACAGACCCACACACACACACACACACACACACACACACACACACACACACTCCCATCCGTCTGTCCCCACTCCTACGCCATAACACACACACACATACACACACACACACACACACACACACACACACACACACTTACTCACACACACACAGACACACAGACACACAGACACACACACACACACACACACACACTCCCCCGCCCCGCCACACACACACAAACCCCGAGATCCAACCCTCTCCCACCCATATTCACCTGTTCTCCAGTTCCCGCGCGCACTGCGCACCGCGTCACTTCCAACAAGGTGCTACCCGTATACGTCCCCAACGATTTAACTTCAGTAGCCCTTAGAAACTCATTCCGGGTGGGCTGGCCGATATGCTTGGCTGGTTATGGAGGTTGCGTGTCATGTGCCACCCGGCCCGGACCAGACAGACCTGTTTATTTCGCGCTGTGTCGCTATCGTCGCCGCAAAAGATACCGTCGATCCGGATTTTCGGTTGGCCGGTTTTTTCCATGACTGATAAAGCGTTACGGTGTTTGTCATGCGTCAAGTAAATATAAATTATCAACATTATGAAACAACAGTTTGGGAGTGAATTCTTAACAAGCATGATGCTAAACACACACACACACACACACACACACACACACACACACACACTCACAAACACACACACTCATACACTCACTCACACACACACACACACACACAGTCACAAACTCTCTCTCTCTCTCTCTCTCACACACACACACACACACACACACACACAAGGCAGAAGGATGATCCTGCACTGTCACGGGAGTGAAGGTCTCTCTGTCTCTGTCTCTCGTCTTCTTCTGTTTTCCTTTTTTTTTCTTTTTTCTTTTTTGTCGCCAAGTTGTTTTTGTTTGTTATGTTAGCAGTATACTGGTTATTTATTTCAAATCATCATTTTTTGCGAGGCCATTGTGGTGAAAATAAACTCACTTTATTGTAGCTTATCCGTTTACCCGGCTCAGTAAAGCATTCCGCGAGTTTGCACTGATGTGTGTTGTTTTTGGTCAGTGGAGTGTTTTCGGCTTCTTTCTCTGGATAGCCCAATCCCGTGTGTAGTGGGACTGCTACTATAGCTGACTCTGATCTATAAATAAGTGGAATCTGTTGTTAGATAAGTAGCCGGCACAACTGTGGCTGTGATAATCGAGGAGATTCACAGTCACTGACTCGCTTTTGACAGCGACCAAGCCAAGCCCGCAACTCCCACTCCACCACCCCTTCCCCCACACTCCTCATCCCGCCATAAACGAAAAACACTGACACACGCACAAACACACATACAGGGCTAACACACACGGCACACACACACACACACACAAACACACCACTGAAGATCACTGAACCCGTCACACGATGATTCAGTATACGTCCTTGACTTTCAGTTTGCGGTGACAAGATCATTTCCCGACTCAGTTCTGTCTGATTCTCTTTCTCACAGGTTTTCGAGAAATGGGCGAGTTGCATATTGCTGTCCACATATGCTGGGGCTAATTGCAGTATCTGTCTATTTAGATATACTTATAGATATATACATCATTCAAGGTAAACTTCTTTTAGAGTGAAACTGACGAAGATGGGAAAGAGGCAATACTACTCCCTGCCAATTATTTTGTTTTGTTTAATTGGTGCTAATAAACATGAAAAGCTTAAACGTATATAAATCAAGATATATATATATATATATATATATATATATATATATATATATATATATATATATATATGGAGACACACACACACACACACACACAGAACAGAATTTTACAAAGTAAGGCCAGAGCCCCATTTGAAGGGGTGTGAACATGAATCACATTTTAAGAGAGAGAGAGAGAGAGAGAGAGCCAGGGAGAGAGAATACACAAACATACACAATCATACAAACAATAAAGACCGTTTGACACCGGCTCCACTCCACTTCTTCCACCTAGCTGTCTCCACCCCTAGCTGTTTCTGCCGATCGGTTGTTGTGTTGTGCCGGGGTGAGAATGTAATAGGGGGTGGGGCGGGTGAGGCGAGCACCGTTTGGACCTGAGGTTTTTGCAATCTGCACGGATCGCGGTTTGCCCTACATTCTGCAGCCTGAATAATATTGGAACGCATTTCGCGAAGGGGACCTGAGCTGAATGATCTTCTGCACAAATATGACCGTCATTATTTGAATGTTTGCATAATATTATCTTCTTTTACTTTTGCATACACGCTCACACAATACTTCGCTTCCCCGGCCCCCCAAATCAAAAAACACGTCGCTCCGTTAAATAAAAGAAAAAGAAGAAGAAGAAAAAAGGCACAACCAGCTTGCGAAAACTGGCAGATCAAGTTGCACTGCTATGGTGTCCTACTTATGATTCACCTTTGCAAGGACACCTAGATCGATAAAATTAACTTCCACCCTTCCACGGTTTACTTCCGGTCCCGTGCAGTCGAGTCCTTGTTCCAACACTATGTCAGATTCTTGTCGATTCCACGAGGAAAGTTTGTTTGTTTGCATTTATCCGATTTTCCTTGTCTCAGCTGTAGCCGTGAGTCGACTCGCGTTTATTATTATGCTGGATGGGGTTCGTCGACAACGCCTATATGTGGTTACTCCTCAAAATATACAGCAGAGAAATGCAAGTCATGAGACGAATCAACCAATCAAAACTGGATACCGATTTACATTTACTTCCTCTCCCGGCTTGACGACCTAACCGAATCAAGTTAATACCAGGTTCAGCAGAGCTGTGGAGAAAAAAAATTGTTGTTGTCGAATTGCTTATTCCACATTCTCATAAACTGGTTCGAGCCGTCGCGGTGTGTGAGATGTTCGCAAGAAGGATGAACGAAGGAGTGGCAACAAGCGGAACTAGCGAAACTGCGCAAAAATAGCTGCATTCGGCTTCAGCCAATCAGAGGGCGGGTAGGAGAGGTCACCGAACACGCAGTTTAGCAGACGCAACGCCAAAGGAAAACGACAAGCTTGGCTTCCGAGAAACATGGCAGTGGAACTTCATGGAACTGTGTTTTGTCATCATAACCTTCTACGACCACGTGTTGAATAGAATGGATGTAAACGTCACACAAACTTCGTTCGTGCAAGAAAAGCGAAAAGTAGTCAGTGAATTAAAATCACCTACCAATCATTGGTCCATGAGTAAAGTGGCAAGTATCATGAGACTTGCCCGACCATCCAAGGGTGTCGATAGGCCTACTGGCAGATTTAGATAGCTACCAAGCTCGGCAGTCGATGTGACAAAATGTCGGAAACGCGGGGGACTCAGACGGATGTTGTGACTGAGAAAAACATTGCTGACTGTTTGATGGAACTGCGGTCTAAAGCGGAATTCCAAGACCTAACCTACAGGGTAAGTGAGAAAGAGGAATGACCGAAACGCAGGCAGTTGGTTGACACACATGTTCCTGCCTGGCACAATCCAAGGGAGGCAATTTATGTTTGACTTCTTTCTGGGAAACGAGTTTTATGGTGAAAGCGGGGCATTTTGCACTTGATCTGTTTCGCAGAATCGATCTTCCCAGAATTGTCAGTAGTTGTAATTTCCGTCTTCGACAGAAATTGCATTATGCGGGGAAATAATGAGACATTCCAAAATACATGTGTTATTTGCTCCTGGGTGGAGATGTTCGCAGTTTTCGGGGAATTGTAGTTTGAACAGGCAGATTTTTCAGAAGCGAAATGTTCAATTCGTGTTTGTCAGATAACTTTCAGTTCCATTGTAAAACCCTGTTTATCATATGCCTTAAAGTTCCAGTAGTCAAACTGGCAGTTACAATTTACAACCTCTGTATTTGTGTGTGTGTGTCACTATGTGCTCTGTATGTGTGTGTGTGTTTGTGTGTGTGTGTGTTTGTGTGTACAATGCAGGACACCCCAAAGAATAAATATTTGTGCTGGTTCATAAATAGAATGGAGCTCTGAGCATTAGTATAACAAATGCAAATCATTGATAATTTTTTTAATTTTATATTCCAAATTAATGCAGATATGACATCAGACAAATTTCTGGTTGCCGCCCCATCATAATCTCCCGTCACATTTTACAACACTTTAACATAGGATGTATTGTGGTGCTGCAGATCTGTGTAACATTTTACGGAAAATCCCGATCAGTCTTGAGCTTTGACAGTAAATCAAACAGAAAGTGATGGTTTCTGAGAAATGAGTTAGGCGTTTAAAATGCAAGTTGCACTGTTCCTCTGAAAACGTAAAATTTGTCTTTGCATGTATATGTGTTGTAACTACATGTATGTGTGTGTGTGTGTGTGTGTGTTTATTTATAAGTTCGGACTGTTCCGATGATTTGTAAACTCTCTCACAAATGTGTATTTGTACATGCATTTGTGTAATTATATGTTCAGATTGTTCTGAGTATAGACCATGTATTTTTACATGTGTTATATACCAAGAAACTGTACACCATCTCTCAAAATGAATGTTTCACTATTAGTGTCAGGCTCGAACCTTACCACCAAAACAAGCTGCACTCTGCTACATGTTGCTAAGGATTTTTCTGTTTATGAGCTTGATGTCTTTCATTTTTTCTCCACAGCATCCCTGTAACTTTTTCTTCAGTAGTTGTTTAACTTGGTTATTGATACATCGTACTTATATAAAAGTTATAATGTATACACAGACACATGATTCAACCTCACTCAGTCACTGTCTAGCGTCTTGCCTTTACTTAGTGGGTCTGTTTGTGTCTGTGCATGTGTGCCCATACATTGTACAGAAGAAACGTCAAATACCAAATACTAAAATGGGCATCATATGCACACACACACACACACACACACACACACACACACACACACACACAGTATGATTATGTTATATCATGCACAGTCAATACATATGATTTTTGGAATGTAGTATTCACATGATAATTAATGTTGTATAAAAGGACTTGAGGTCTCTCAAGTGGAAAGTTCAGCTTAGTTTCAGCTTTCGGTGTGCATCGCACCCAGGTTTGAGTTGTCTGTCAGTTATGCTGACACTTTTTTTTTTTTTTCTTTTTTTTAATCAGTGTTTGCAGTGGGAAGGCTGTCATATTGAATGAATGATTGTTCATACACAGAGTGAATCAGATCCCATTGCTTCCATGTTGTTGGGTTTTTTTTATCTGTGTGTTAGTGGTGTAAGCTGTTTATACACTAGGAATTAAATGCTGTCTTACGTACATAATCATAAGGGGAGGGAGTGTGAATGTCAAATGAAGTCTTTCTCGCTTGTTGGATGGTGGCTGTCTAAATACTGGCTGAGTGTAAGATCTGGGGAGGATACCTCCATCCCCCACCTTCCCCCTCCTTTCCTCCATGGCCCCCCTGCACCCTGCCTACTCCCTCCCTCCCTCCTTCCCCACCCCTGTCCCTCCACTTTGGCTTAACTGAGCCCCACAAAAGTTGGCAGAGATGCAAGTGGGAGGAGCAAACTATTGCGGGCCCGTGCAAAAGGAAAAAAACCCAAACAAAAACAACAAAAGGACAAAGTGCAAAGTTTTTTCTGTTTATCCAAGCAGTAACTATAATTTCTTTCTATGGCCTTGTGAAACGAGCTGAAAGGACGACTTGTACACTTTACAACCGCAGCATTGGCAGTGAATAATGTGCACATGCTGATATGAAAGAAATGACAGTGCACTCTGGCAGGTGAACAGATTCAATCGATTAGTGGATTTCACAGTTTATAGATCACTTGCCCAAAGTAATTCCTGTATAATTTGTAGATTCATCTGCTTCACCTACACACAGGCAGCTATGCTTTGAGGACAAGAGAGTTTTGACAAAGTATTTGAAAAAAAAGATTAATCATGAAAAGCAACACAGCTGTCTTTGATTGATTCTGCACAATAAGTTTGTAATAATACTAGCTAGCATGTACTAGTGCTCATGCAGGATTGCATGCACACACATACACATACACAACATACACACACATACACATACAACACACACACAACCCACACTTTCACACATGCACACACACACATGCACATAAGTGTGTTCTCACACACACACACACACACACACACATGCACGCACACACCTGAATACATGCACATTGGCACACACTCACATGCACACACACACACACACACACACACACACACACACACACACACACACCACACCACACCACACCACAGAATAATTAGGTGTAAAGAAAAAGATAGAACAAATGAATCACTTAATCATGTAATGTTGACAGATCTATACTTTATTTCCCTAGGTAGAGCTCCCAATTTTTCAAATTGACTCAAAAGAGTGATTCATCCTTTGGGGATATGTTTTTGGGGGTCTGCTGAATCTGTCTTCTTCTTCTTTTTTTTAAAAACTTGGAGCAAGAGTTGCTACTCCATTTCAGGTGGTGGTGTTTTTATTTCAACTCACTCGAGGCAGACCATTCAACAGCTTAAATTCCCCACTTAAGCATTTGAGATTGTGTAATGTACAATCATTGAATCACTAAGCGCTATTCTTAGAGCTGAGGCAATATATTTAGAGGTGGCCTAAAAGTAAAAGACTGTAAGTGACTTAGCTTCACTGCTGTACTGCTCAGTGGACTGTAGCAGGTTTGGATCATTGAGGGAGGTTAGACAGTGGAAGAAAAACATTGGGCAGTATAGTATGCACAACATACATATATTCACCTGGAATGATAGAAACATTATGGTAAAAAGTTAATCAGGTGTATAAGTTGAATGTGAAAGTGTTACTTGGTTCACACACAGTTGAACACACACACACACACACATTAGGAGCCAACTCAGCAAAGCAACTGTGGTTGCCTTTCTTCAGCTCCCCACACATATATGATTCTTCTTATTCTTTGAATATTATTATTGTCATCGTTCTTAATAATAATGTTGTTGTTGTTAATGTTTTTATTGATAATATTGTTGTTTTTCTTTTAATTTTTATGCTACACGTATGTAGTTGGTGGATGATTTAGAGGGCTTTTAGAAGAGTATTGTGTGATTGTTGTCTTTGTATACATGTATCAAAAGTGTTTTTTTGCATAGTGTGTGTGGGGTTTTTTAATAAAAATTTTTGTTTGTGCTGTTCTTCCATCTTCAAACAGGCAGTGAAATATTATTATTAGTCAAAGATCTTTACGTTCAGTCAGCAAGAAAAAATAAGGAAGCATCACTTGTCATGATTGACTGGCATTGATGCACTTTAAGCATGCATAAAAGAACCCATGGTATTAAGAGAGTCATCACTCATGAAATTCTGCAGTAAAAATCCATTTTGACAGTGAAACAAATTCCTTTATAATATTTTCTGACAGAAAAAGAAAAAAAAAAAATTTTAAAAAAAGAAGAAAAAAAACCAAAACAGGATAGCGCCACTACAATGTGGTGATTCATTGTACACTGACATGCACTGTCCTCTGAGAGAACAGCCCAGTTTATACACACTAACACTGATCCCCCCCCACCTTCCCCCCAAGTAAGCAGTCGTGATCAGAGAAAGAAATACAACTGTACAAAGACTGTCATTTACAAATAGAATCACTCCTGTCTTCAATACTGAAGCTATGGGCCAGAAAGGTTGTCTTTTCTGTCATTGTCACTCTGTATTTTTTTCTTGTGTGTTTTTTTTTTTTTTTTTTTTTTCTGTCTTGTCTTTCTGTCGTATCCTCCTTTCTGTCTCACTGGTTCATTTACTTGTACGGTTTTCTCCAGTTGCTTTTGCAGCCCTTGACCCCATGACTGCTGGAGGAAAAAATCAGTAGAAAGTGGTATTTCAAGACATTGGTGATTAATCAATATCCTGAACAATCAGCCCCAAACTGAGAAAAATGGTCTGTAGATATACCACTCTAGATTAAATGTGTGAATTTTCAACCTTCCAATGTTATTTCCCTTCTTTTGGTGATGTCATCAGTGATGTCACTGTGCCCATGAATTCTTGGGGGGCATGGTGGTCAAGGGGTGAAGGCCTTTAATTTAGACCTGCCTACCCTGACAACTAGGTGGTGAGGTTGTGAACACTGGAATTAGCACCAGGTGCCTGACTGGTGCAATAGCCGCCAAGCGCTTCAGTCTGAGTGTCCTGGATCTGGTCCTGGTAACAGCGCTTGGTGGGTCAAGGGTTTCAGACCTCCCAGGTTAAGGTGCAGATCTGCTAGTGCCTTCAAATTCCCTTCATGTGTGTGCACGTGTAGAAGATCAATGTGGAGTGTTGGCCTAGAGGTAATGCGTCTGCCTAGGAGTAGGAAGCAAGATAATCAGAGCACACTGGTTCTCCCTCTACACAATACCTTGAGTGGTGGTTTGGACACTAGTCATTTGGATGAGATGATAAACCAAGGTCCTGTGTGCAGTATGCACTTAGCACACATAAAACAACCCATGGCAACAAAAGGGTTGTCCCTGGCAAAATCCTGTAGAAAAATCCACTTCGATAGGAAAACAAATTTGCAGGCAGAAAAAAAAGGGGGTTGCGCTCGCTCTCAGTGTAGCAATGCGCTCTCCCTGGGGAGATCAGCCCAAATTTCACACAGAGAAATGTGTTGTGACAAAAAAAAAAAAAAAGAGTAATAGTCTAATACAATACAAATTACAATACAATAATTTGAATAAAACATGTTAAAGATCCTGTAACTTGTTTTGACCAGTGGTAAGTGGGTTATGATAACACAAACATACCATGTATGCACAAGGTAATAAACTGACAGCTGACTCAGATCTGTAGATATGTGTTGTAAAGGGTGTAGCACAGAAAGAAAGAAAACATCAGCTGCTTGTTCCCTATTGTTACTTGCCAGCACACTGCACACAGCGACGCACATTAAAGATCCTGTGAACCATGTTAGCATTCAGTGGTTTATGGCAACACAAACTTCTCCAGTGTGCACACCCATGAAAATGGAGTGTGGTTCTTTGCGTGATGAGGTTAAAATGGCCATTCACTCAAGAGCCTGCTCATGTGAGTGTGTGTGAAAGTTGAAGCTCACTGGTGCAGAAGAAGAAGAAGAATATTGTGCATTTAATTTCTCGAATGAGACTTGGAGTCTCATTCTACTTAAAAAGATTTGCTACCCCTGAACATGGTGCGTGGATGCCTACATCATGGTGGGTAAAAATGGCAATGCATTTTCCACTTCAGTTTTAAAAGATTTATAACCCCTAAAAACAGAGAATGGGTACCCATGGCAGGGTAAGAACAGTCCTGTAAAATCCCTCTCATACACATGTATGTGAAATGAATGGGAACTGTGGCCCACAAACAGAAGAAGAAGAAGAAGAATCAGAGGATTTGCTGGCTTTTTATATTTGGTTATGTTTGAGAGAAAAAGAAAGAAAAAAAGTCTGCATGTTGTACTGTTTTTTTTGTTTTGTGTTCACAGCCATGATATATCTGTCTATATTTGACTTTTGTAGTTGGATGGCATGTATGGTTTAGTAAAATAAACACTAAAAAAAAAGAAGAAAAAAAGCCTTCACTCCTCGTGAAGAATTAAAAGGCAGAGACACAGGAAATACCTAATGGTGACAAGGGCAAGGTTTCTAGAAACTGAGGAATGCGTTCTGTCAGGCAGTTACGACATTGCGTGTGATTGTCTGTTTCGTGAGATGGAAGTACACGAAGCTTCCTTTCACTCATTCCTTTCCTCACCTCACCCCTTTTGTGTGTATGTGAAATGGAAGAATATTCAAGGCTCCCTTACTCCGTTCCCAACTCATGCCTTCACCTGAACATTTTACCTGAGAATTTTGTGGATACTTGTTCACACACTATATATAATTTTTTTTAATTTTTTTTTTTATTTGCCATTGGTGTATCTTTCCCTTCACTATATTTCATTTTTAATATATTTACTTATCTGGTTTTGGTGGTTGTTTTTTTGTCTTATGTTTTGTTTGATTATTAAGTTAACGCTTTACACAAACCTAGGGCAGGCTCTCAAGGCCTAATCAGCAAGTTGGGTTTCTGTGAACATCAGGCATCTGCTGCTTTTTTCTTTTTTTTCTTGACAGCGGATGTGGTGTAGCATATCTGGATCAGTCCACACACTCTGCCACCTCCTGGAGTTAGAAAGTGTGAACACACCAATGTTTTAGTGATGGTGCTGACAGTTGTTGAACCCATTTTCTATTCCAACACGCACACACCTGCTCTGTGTGTGCGTGCATGATAAAGTAACTATGTGAGACACGTTAGGGCTATGTCAAGAAGCACACTTAAAATTTTTTTTTGTCAATTTTTACATAATATAAAGAACAAAAGACACATTTGATCTAATGAACAGTACAAAGTTTCCGTTTTAATTCTTTCATTCTCTATTTCTCAAGGAGGCAAAAATCCATATATGCTACACCACATCAGCTAGGCAGATGCCTGACCAGCAGCATAACCCAAAGAAGTCAGGCCTTGAGTGCGCGTGCACACACACACACACACACACACACACACACACATATATATATAGAGAGAGAGAGTTCTGGAATGCGAAACTGAGGACAGTCCACCCTTTTGGTCTCAACATGCTACAACTGGATATCTGAATTTATTTCGACCCGTTAGCTGTGTTTGACAATGACGATGAATCAGTTTCAGAGACAGAACGGTGTGAATGCTGACTTGTGTGACAACAACTACTACAACTACAACAACGACAACAGTGACTATGACTACTACTACCACCACCACAACTACCACAACTATTACCACTTCCATGACTGTTACAGCAACAACAACCACTACTACTATGATAATGACAACGGTGATGACAACGATGACCACCACAAATACTACAGGTTGTGGGCGTGGAGGTGACGCTGGTGCTGGTTATGGTGATGGATGTCCTACTATTTTATTTATTTCAGTATTTTATTTTATCCTATTTAATTTTTTTTTATTTCATCAGTTGTCGGTAGTTGTAAAATTCAACCCTTTCCCTTTCTTTCCCCTCATTAGTACTTTTCTCAGATACCTCTCTTTTTGTAATACAGCCCATTGTTTTCAATAATTTGATTGTTTACAATTGTATCCCCCACCCCCCCACCCCCCTGTTTTTTCTTTGTTTTTAAATTTTATTATTATCATTATTATTATTATTATTACCAGTTTTCTTTTTGTTATCTCCACCACCCACACCCCCTTTGTTCATTTTTTTATTTATCTATTTCAAATATTTATTTATTTTATTTATTTATTTATCATTGATTTTTGTTTCCTTTTTTATTACTGTTGTTATTTATCGTTTTATTTTTTATGCAACCCCCCACCCTCTCTTCTTCTTTTTTTCTTTTTTTTTCCGGCAACTACTGTTGATTGAGTTATTCAGTAAGATAGGTTTTCAGGAACTTCTTTTTTGATAGTAGAAGAAAATAGACAATTGCAATTCTTTAGGCTCTAGGCGAAATCGGGCATTGTGAAATTGCATCACAACATGTAGATCATGGCTTGCTTGCGTCATAATAGCTGCATGAGAGTGACCCTGGTAACATGTAAACAATTATCCCTTGAGGAAGGAATGTGATCGTTCCGAAAATTTGGAATATTTGACAGATTGATGTGTTGTTTTTCTTTTTTTTCTTTTTTCTCTTTATATACCTTTCAGAGTGGATTTTTATTCAGAATTTTGCCAGAAGACTTCACTCTCGTTGCCACAGGTTCTTTTTCAGTGCGCCGAGTGCGTGCTGCACAAGGGACCTCGTTTTATTGTCTTATCGGAATGACCAGATGCTCAGTTTGATTATCCAGTCAGACTTGGGAGAAAGGGTGAGAGCAAGATTCCTCATGGACTCTGTATTGGCAGATGAGTGTCTTAACCATTCTATCTTCCTCCTTTCAGTACAGAGCAAAGACTAACAACAGCAAGGGGAAAAATGAAGAATAAAATATCAACCATAATTTTTGTGTGTGTGTGTGTGTGTAACAAAAAAACCGAAACCTTCAGTCTGAGTCGATAAAAGCCTAGTTATTGTTCCATCAGAAACTGGTCCCAGCATGAGCAATGTAATTGAATGAGTATACACTTTGAAATACAAAGCAAACACTAACAATAGCAAGAGAAAAGATGAAGAAGAAAAATATCCACAATTGATTAAAAAAAAAAAAAAATTTAATCCTCAGTGTAAGTCTATAACAGCGTATGTATATTATTTATATATAATATAGGTTATTGTTTGTTTGTTCTTTGCAAGGACATTTCTGTTTCTTAACATATAGTTATTATTCCATCAGAAACTGGCCCCAGAATGAGCGTGTAATGGAAGGAGTACACTTTTTGTTGTCTTCAACCACAGGCGGAAGAAGTTGTACTGTAGACGTCACACCGGCAGCTAAAGAGATCCGGGTTTGTGAGACTTCACTTGACTCCATGCAACAGTGGACACACACTGAGCAGGTTGCTGTTGTGTCACTGGTGACTAGTTCACCCTCTAGCCCACCAGTGGAGACAGACTGAAGAGTTTGTGCAGGGATTGGGGAGCTTGTGGGTTGGAGGGGAGGGAACAGGGGGTAGGGGGGGGGGGGGTTGTAGTGTCTGAAGTAGGATTATTAGTGCATGACCGCTTCTGTCTCCTTTGTGGGGAATAACACATATCCTGTTGGAGGTCGGTGAAGAAAAGATCCTGTTGAGGGTGAAAAAGAAAAAAAAAAAGAGGGAGGGTGGGGGGGAGGGGGAGGTACATTTAAAGAAAAAAACAAGGAAAGAACTGAAAAAGAGAAAGAAGAAAAAGAATAGAGAGAATAACAAGGAAAGAACTGAAAAAGAGGAAGAAGAAAAAGAATGGAGAGAATGGGTGCACAGTCACAGCCAAGGTGCATGAGATAGAAGGTGCGCCTCTTGAGCATACTGCTTTTTTAGTTTTGTATTTATTTTTACTTTGGGTTATGTTGATCTCTTCCCGGTGGAGAAGCCTTGGAAATTGTTGTCTGTCTGTGTGCTGAGTACGAGTGTGGGTATAGTGGACTGGTTTGTTTTTTGTTGTTGTTTTGTGTCTGTGTGTGTGCATCTGTGTTTGTGTGTATGTGTGTGTGTTTGCATGCCTTTGTGTGTGTGTGTGTGTGTGCATGTGTGTGTGTGTGATATTGTATAGTTTAAAAATAATTTTTTAAAAGTGGGTGGCGCTCTCAGTGAAGTGACACTCTCTCCCTGAGGAGAACAGCCCAAATTTGACACAGAGAAATCTGTTGTGATGAAAGAGTAAAACAATACAATGCAATACAATGATTTGCATTATAAAATTTTACTATTGTGATTTTGTGTCGTATTGTAATTTTTATTTGTTTTATTTTATTTATTTATTTTTATTTTGTGTGTGTGTGTGTGTGTAGTCACAATCAACCCATGATCCTAAATGCTGATTTTATTGCACATTCCTTCCTTTATATCAGGTTATGAAGGAGATTGCACAGTCAATAACATTACCACCATATATATCTAGCCATGTGCTCAGCTGGCTACGATAACCATAGTTCAACTTGCAGCATATGCCGTGAAGTGGATGACAGTTTTACTACAGCGACAGTGTCCAACCATTGACCTGTTTATGTAATCCATGCAGCGTGACGTAATTCAAATTTTGAATCAAAAGCCCCTGCTGGCCGGTCAGTCTTCACATAGCGTTGCCTTTGAATACACACCGTGTGTGTCGCACCCACTGTCAGCTGCCCAACATTCTGCTGCACTGTCCTCTTATCTTCTTTCTCTTATTCTCAAATAACTGTTTTAGAAATAAAACAATAGAAAACCCTTTTTGTGACTGGCCTCTGTATGCCCCTGGCTTGTGCAAAGGGCTTTCTATCCTTTCACTTTCTATCCAGTAAATTCAGTAATTGACTAATTCAGTAGTTCTTTTGTAACACCTCTATAATATACCACTCAGGCAGGGTTACAAAAGTGGTGTTGCCGACAGGATATTGATCCACAACAAGATTGATAAAATAAAATAAAATTTTTTAAAAAAAACAGCCACTTTGGCAAAGTGGTTGGAGTCGCGGACTGACGGCTGGGAGGATGCAGATTAGAATCCCAGCAGAGGTGGGTTTTTTGGCCCGCAGCCAGCTCCTACCCAGAGTTGAGTGTGCTATGGGCTTAAATGGGGAGACTGGGACCACACAGTCGAGTATCATCCACTGTACAGATGCGTCTTTGGATGTATTGCTCTAATTACCTGACCAACACTGCAAGTGTCTGTATCTCTCGGGCCTGGTTGACACCAGGATATCTTTATGACTGGAAGTGTAGAGTACAGCCTTGTCATGTAGTCCAGAACCAAAATGGACCTCCATAGCAACATCGTCGTCATCTTGCTCCTCCTTCAACATCATCAGTATAAACAAAACAGTTCCAAAGTCTGTGGCATGGTGACCTCAGTTTTGATACCCTTCCACTACCGTGCTTGGGGTGAGTCTTGCCAATGTCTTCAGTGTTGGCAGATTCATGGGGGTCTGTTGTTGGAGGGACGTGGTGGTCTCTACTCTGGGAGGGATGCGCACTCAGTCCGGCTCCGCGACTAACCCATTATTGTTGTAAGTAGGGGGTTTAGTAGGTGGTGTCCTAAGTACGTTAAATCAGAATATGCACCACTCAATACCACCGAAGTGACTCAACAGCTGTGCAGGGTCTCCTCTGGTGTGTGGCCTCCTGGCGACCTAATGTTGATAGTTCCCTGTGGACTACTGACCCTGGGAGTGTGACAGACAAACTCGGGGGTGGCTGTGTTTAGGAGACTCGGAATGAGTGGCAAGATGGAATCATTCAAGTGTCAGCGACCATTCTCCACGATGACTTCGCCAGAGGCCTACAACCAGCCGCACTCAGGTGCGATGTCAGGCGCTTCATCACAGACTACCCTGACACCACCTTTGAGGTGGCAAAGAAGGAGGCCCAGCGATGGATGTGGGAGGACAGCGACACTGATATCCATCCAGGTGTAGACGACACTACTGTTGTCCGCCTGGAAGCTCAGCTGGCAACACTTACAGCTGAGGTCACTAGCCTGCTACAACAACAACAGCAGTCCCCCACGCCAGCACACCACCTGCATCCTTCAGGACCAGCCCTTCACCCTCACCGCTGTGCTGCTGACCGGGCCCCAGACCCTTCATGCTGTGTCTGGTGTAAGAGATCTGGTCACACTGAGGACCAGTGTTGGCACAAGCAGCAGCACATGAAGGCCAGGCAACAGAAGGCTGACCACCCAACTCCAGCTGTGGTCAGCAACCAGTGTGTCACGGCCACACACACTGGGCAACCTGGGCTGATGCCACCTGCACCAGCTCCAAAGTGAAGCAGGCAGCACAGACACAGATGACGACGGACACTGACAGTGGTGTGTGGCTTGTCAGGCCGAGATGAAAAACCAGGGCCTCAATCATGCGAGCCACACCAGAGCCACCTCCACTACCACCAGCTCCCACCCATAGGCGATCCACATGACTGGCATCCGGGGCACTACTAACACTGTGCTGAGACTGGTGAAAAAATATTTTGCAGCCAGAACAGAGGCATTTCAGCAAAAACAGTCATGGTGCTGATACTCATGTTTTAATTTTTCTTATTCTTGGTAAGCTGAAACAGTGCTAATATGTTATTTTTCATAGCATTACTGCTTTAATTTTGTTTTCATTTTCAGATACTTGAGCAGTTCATGTTTTATGGGGTTTTTTAACTTCTTCGTGCTTAACCAGTGATTTAGCTTGTCACATGGTCTTAGCAATACAAAATATGTCTATGAATATAATTCTATGAACATGCTATTATGATTTATGTTATTACAATCTATGCTATTCTAATGTATAACTGACAGTGTTGATACATAGATTGATGGGCACAAAACAACATGCTTTCCAACTGAATATTTCATTAACCTATTTGGGACCCCCCCCCCCCTTTTTTTTTAAATTATTATATCAAACTGTTCAAAGCTAAGTAAGGATGCATTGGACTTAGTTTGAACCCATAACTTAACCCGGCTAATGCCATTTTGATTTTAGAGAAGGGTATTGTTCCAAAGGAAGTTGTGGTCACTCCAAATTTCACTTTGCTATCTGTTATCAGCTACATTATCTCCCTTTACCTGCTTAATAATTCTTGTTTGACGCTCATAAAAGTCTGCTCACAAGAATTACTTTTGATTAACCATCACTGACGATGGATTTCAAAAGATGGGGGGAAATGTAGCCAAAACACTCAGCTGGCTGTGATAACCATAGTTCAACTGTGAAGCGGATGACAGTTTTACTACAGCAACAGTGTCCAACCATTGACCTGTTTATGTAATCTGCGTAGCGCAACATGTTTCAAATTTTTAATCAGAAGCCCCTGCTGGCCAGTCAGTCTTCACATTGTGTTGCTTTTGAATACCTCACCGTGTGTGTCACACCCACGGTCAGCTGCCTAACATTCTGCAGTAAGTACTGTTTGTGTTATGAGTTAATACATTTTAAGTTGGTAAACTTTGCTAGAAGAATTGCATTGTTGTTCAGTCATAGGTATTATCATTGTTTGATGTTAATTATCAACAGCAGGCTGTGGAACAACAAAGGCATCAGGCTCAGCACCAAAATCAAAACCAACAGAGCTATTGTGCTGACCACCTTGTTGTACTGCTGTGAAACATGGACGATGTATTGCCGTCATATTCAACAACTTGAGCAGTTTCACCAGAGATGTCTTCGAAAGATCCTTGGCATAAAGTGGCAAGACAGGGTCTCCAACCTCCAGGTCCTAGAGAGGAGTGGCCTGCCCAACATCAAAAGCCTGCTGATCCAGTGCCAGCTATGCTGGACAGGACACGTCCGCATGACAGACAACAGCAGGATCCCGAAGATGCTTTTGTATGGCCAGCTGAAGGAAAGCCACCGTGAACTTGCAAGACCCTGCAAGCTCTTCAAGGACACCTTGAAGACAAACCTCAAAGCCTGTGACATAGGCATCGCTTCCTGGGAAACTGATGCCCTTGACCGCTCTTACTGGAGGATGCTGTGCTCTAGTGGCATAAAGACGTTTGAAAACAAGAGAATGCTGGCCATTAAGGAGAAGCGTGAGCGAAGGAAGCATGGCTCATCTTCTGGAGACGTTTTCCCTTGCAACACCTGTGGGAAGTGCTGCGCATCCAGAATCGGCCTCTTCTCCCATATGAGGACACACGCCGACAGATAAGCCTGCCTGCCTACTCATCCGTCGGTCCATCACACCATGATTTGCTTGTAGACGTCTCTGCCCACTGATAGTTTGTTCAAGAATTGTTCTAGGGAATGACGCGATCTTTCTCATTTGTGCACACTGATGAAGGTTAGGCTTAACTTATCACACTTTCAGTGGAGAGGATTTAAATGTTGAACACAAGCCATGTTTACTGTGTTTATGTTTGACACAACTGGATAACTTATGTGAGTTCATTTGATAGCTGAAGCCACCTGGTTGAGCCATGATAGTTCTTCCAATCATTGTATTGAGCACTGACTATTTGGTTTCTCAGTTTGCCAGTATTTGCTATCAAAGCCACTGATCCTATTATCTTTTCTATAATTCTTGTATTATTTTACATGCTGATATCAGTTGTACTGCTACAATGTTTCACTGATTCTCAGTACTATAGCTTCACAGTTACAGTGTGCTTAGTCCTCTATGGTGTGTGTGTGTAGTATTCTGTTCTGATTACAAGATAGTGTTGGATTCATGTCAGTTATTGATAAAAACCATCTGATATATATCACAGTCTGTTAATTGTAGTTTAGCTATCACGCTGTCTCCTATATGGTTTACTCCAGTATAGTGCTACATGATAACTGATTCATTTGAGTCACTTTGACACAGTATGAACTTTACTTAAATCTATACTGTCAGTGGTGCATCTCTCGAGACGGGAGGAGGCCGACAACAATGAGTGTGCTTTCACTAAATTAGCTTTTACCATTTTATTTACACTGTTTAAATGTCTTAGACATGTCATTTGCTGTCAGTGTTTGGTCTTCACACATATGCATAATTTATGTTATGTTGTTGGTGCCTATTCCAAACCAAGTGGTAATCATTCCATTGTAATATGTGATGTGCTTACTATCCACTTGCATTCCTGACATGTTGTACTTATGACATTTGTTGTTTGTGTCTTTTACAGGCACTGTCTTCTTATCTTCTCTTCTTTTTCACTTCTCATAATTTTGTAATAAAACAATAGAAAAACACTTTTTGTGAGTGGCCTCTGTATGCCCCTGGCCTGTGTGAGGGGCTTTCTATCCTTTCTCTTTTTATTCTGTTTAGATTCAGTAATTCAGTAATTCTTTTGTAACTCATTCATAATATACCACTTGGTTCAGGGTTACATATATGACAACAGCTAAAATAGCACAATCATACTAATGTGAACAAAACTGGTGTGTATTATTTTGCCCTATATGAATGGTATTATTTTGCCCTATTTGAGAGAGACAGAAAGAAAAGACAAACAGAAAGAGAGATGAAAACACCCATCATTCATCCCTATAATGATATAAATCTACATCATTACCAATTTAATCAGATGCTGGTAATAGTTTTTTTACATTTCTAAAAAATAAAAAAAATCTTTACACTATGATGTCAGTTGATATTTCAAAGCAGTTTAATTTCATTGCTATATGCTTTTGTGGTAAATTTTTTTACTTTACAATTGTCAGCAGCACCATAGATATTAAGACAAGGTTTCCTGAGTAGATTTGTACATCCACAAAGGATAATTCTTGCTTTAGATATCTGTGTGTGCCAGGTTTGGTTGCACAAATTCATAAAGCTTGTTTCAGCAAAATCTTCATGACAAGCACTGTAGGCATCCTTAGGTCTGATGTAGATTTAGGTTATGTTGGAGTGAATATTTCATCATTTTCTTTTTGTGACATGAGTTTGAAGGTTTCTGTGTCTGTTTGATCTGGGCTTTGATATACTGCTTTACAAGAACTCATCCTTCCTATATGAAAGACTTTCCGAGTCGCGCCAGCTGTCTGCAGTCATTTTCTTACAAAAAATATTGATTGATCTGGGAAAGAGGACAGGGCTGATAAATTGCACAGCCAGGTAACAGATGATGAGGAGATAAAAGCAGTGATGATTGCAGTCAAGTGTCATCCACTTGATGACTGCACTTTAGATAGGAGGCTGTGTTCAAGTTTCCTGAGAAACACTTCAGGTGTCCTTATCTCTCAGGCCTGGTGAATGCTATTATGAAGTAGAAGCCATTGAGAATAGTTCTGTCTAATTGTCGCAATTGTGAATCAGTGGATCTCATGGTAGCATGATTGAATCATCCTCACCTGCATGCTCATCCATTATCATTTAAAAACTTTTCTCAAATTCCAATTTGCTTGATTGCCTCCCCTCCGTATCCATACCCTAGGTGATTTTGTGTTGAATTTACTGGAGGGACGTGGTGGTGGTCTGCACTCCAGGGGATACACCACTCAGTCTAGCGTCACAATCAAGTGGTTGTCATCAATAGGATGCGTACTCTGTATGTATGTGCGTGTGTGCGTGCACATATGATAATGATAATATATACATAGATATATTTATGTATATGCATATTTACATAGCATTGAGCACAAAATGGTGCAGCAATAGTGCAGGTTCTGTTTTGGAGGGTTGCTTCATGGTAACGTAACGTTAGATGAATGATGTTCCCTGTGATATACTTGTGCAGGGATCATGACAGACTTATCTTATGTCTACCGTTTACTGTGTGGGGGTCATTCAGAATAGCATGAGGGCTTTGTCACTGAAATGGCCTGAAAGATGGGATTGTGTAAAATAAAATCAAAAGAGAAAAAAACATAAAGCTAAAGCTGAGTTTTGTCATTCTTTTGACAGGACAGGGAAGAAAGTGGCAGCATGGTTAATATGCTTATCTGCCAGTACAATGTCTGTAAGGGTCTGTGTTCAAATCCCGTTCTTGCAAGTTCTCTCAAGTTTGACTGGAAAAATCAAACAGTGTCTAATTTATTCGGACGAAATGATAAACCGAGGTCCTGTGGATTTGTCTGAACGAAGTGGTGTCTGCTTGAAAAACTTTATATGAACTAATCAAGTTAGTTGTAATGAAGATTGCCCTGTTTATTTCTTGATTAATGTAAATTATTTGATAGGATACTTTATATGAACTAATCAAGTTAGTTGTAATGAAGATTGCCCTGTTTATTTCCTGATCTATGTAAATTATTTGATAGGATAATATGTTTAGATGGGGGAAAAGACACATGTCTGCAGAAAGAGAAGAATAAAGACACAGTTAAGGAAGACGAGATACACTAAGCTGTGAGAGTGAGAGAGAGAGAGAGAGAAACAGGCAGGCGCTTTACATTATAGGCAGTGAATGGCTTTTGTTGTGGGTTGTGTTGTGTGCTTTGCTAACTGATTGATTATGAAGAGGCAGTGACTGAGGGATGGTAGCTCACAGGTTGTTTGATAGAGGGCTGTGGCCTGACCCAGTGACCGGCTTTGTGAGCTCAGTCTCTCCCCTTCACCCACTGACAGTGTTTGCACTCTCCCTGAACCTGCCTTTGGGGTCCAAACCACAATGTAAACAACATTTATCTGTCTGCTCTTGCCTTCTGTGTGTGTGTGTGTGCGTGCGTGTACCTTTGTATACTGTTGTTTCTCTGTGTGCATGTGTGTGTGTGCCTTTGTATACTGTTGTTTCTCTGTGTGCATGTGTGTGTGTGCCTTTGTATACTGTTGTTTCTGTCTCTGTGTGTTTGTGTGTGTTGGTATACTATTGTTTGTGTGTATGTGTGTGTGTGTGTGTGCGCGTGTGCACCTTTGTATACTGTTGTTTCTGTGTGTGTGTGTGTGTGTGTGTGTGCACCTTTGTATACTATATGTTTGTGTGTTGTTTGTGCACACATGTTCACACTAGGTTGGTTGTACAGTATACATACTCACACATGTTTTTGTGCATGCACACACACACACACACACCCACACACATTTTTGGGACGGGAGGGGGTAGGGAGGGGGGCTTACATGTGTGCAGCTATAGGGCCACTGCAAGCGTTAGGGTGCAAGATCTCACGGGAACCTCCCTAAATGTCAGATCTCACTCAATTTACAACAGGGGCTGTTTCTGAAGGGAAATGGTGTGGGTGTATCTTTTTACAAGTTTGCCCCTTTTGACTGCAGCTGTCACAGATCTCTGTGCATGCTCACAGTCACTCTATTGTATTGTATTACTCTTTTTTGTCACAACAGATTTCACTGTGTGAAATTCGGGCTTCTCTCCCCATGGAGAGCGTGTTGCTACACTGAGAGCGCTACCTTTTTTTTTCTTTTTTCCTGCCAGCAGCTTTTTTAAAAATTTGTTTTCCTATCGAAGTAGATTTCTACAGAATTTTTGCGAGGGACAATCTTTTTTTTTTTTTTTGCCATGGGTTCTTTTACGTGAGTTAAGTGCATGCTGCACACAGGACCTTGGTTTATCGTTTCGTCCAAATGACTAGCATCCAGACCACTACTCAATGTCCAGTGGAGGGGGAGAAAATACTGGCGACTATGGGATTCAAACCGGTGCGCTCAGATTCTCTCGCTTCCTAGGCAGACGCGTTACCTCTAGGTCATCACTCCACTTTGATGAAATCTGAAGCACTGAAATCTGGCCGGGTTTTTTTGTGTGTGTTTTTTTGTTTGTTTTTTTAAGAGTATTTATGATTATTTTCAGGCAAGTCTGGAATGGACGCTTTGCTTCAGTTTGGAGATGCATCCAACAGAAATAATAAAGTGAAGCAGAGCTCTGTTATTTGCTCTGAGGAGGCAGCTGTTGGCTCCTGAGATATTTAACACAATTGTGGCAGAATGGTTCAGATGCTTTTCGGCCAGTACACTGTACAGTATCTGTGAGGGTCTGGGTTTGAATCTTGCTCTTGCCCCTTTTCCCAAGTTTGACTGGAAAATTAAACTGGACGTCTAGTCATTCAGGTAAGATGATAGACCGAGGTCCAGCGTGCAGCACGCACTTGGCACACTGAAAAAGAACCCATGGCAACATAAGTGTTGTCCTCTGGCAAAATTCTGTAGAAGAAATCCACTCTGATAGGAACACAAATTCGCATGCACGCAAGGCCTGAGAGTTTTGGTCAGGCATCTGTCTAGCAGTTGTGGTGTAGCATATAGTTCAAACACAGTGACACCTCCTTGAGAAACTGAAACTGAAAGTTCACAATTCTTGGGATTTCAGGATTGTATGTGGGTATGCAGGTTGTACGTTTTTCTTATGGTTGGTTATTTGATTTATTATTATTGAAGTGAGGAAGGAAGTGGGGTTGTTGGATGGGTAGTTGGGGTGCTGTGTTTGGGAGATGACAGAATATTGTATATAATCAGAACAGTTTCAGTATCAGAACAGACAGTTATTGGTATAAGCAATGCTACCTCAAGCTGTGACCGTGCTGTCATCATTGTTCATACTCCGTGAGCGTGCACACACACACACACACACACACAGAGATTTAAAAATGACACTTCATTTCACATCCAAAACTTGAACAGATCATCATTTTAATGTGAAAGATATTCCAGCATACTACTGAAAGCACTACTGAACCACCAACAACAGTACTGATTATAATGACTTGAAAATGTCTAGGATGATTACTATGAGACTAAAATGTCTTTTTCATGTCATTTTCAGTATTGTTTTATGTTCTGTGGACCAGTTATATAATTTTTTCACTAGTTTAAACTAAATTCTTGTGACAAAGTGTAAAGTCAAATGGCCAGTCAAGGAAAAGATTGTGTGTGTGTGTGCTTTTACATTTGCATCTGTGAAGGCATTGGATGTTTCTCGTTGACAGGGAGCTGTTATGATATTTTTATGTCATGTTGATATTTAACTGAATGATGTAAGACGCTCTAAGCAGCATCAGTACTGGCTATCGCACCATAGAAAAGTTATGCATTATTGTTGTTGTTTTGTTGTTTGATGTTGTTATTATTATGACATAAGCTAACAGCTGGGCCAACAGCAGAGGGAGAGCTGCATGGTCAATGGGTTTCTCCATTGCAAATTTGAAGTCATTTACAGCTTGGTCTTTTGTGAAGGACTGTTACTCTCAAACTAGGAGGCAAGATTGCACTGGCTCTTTGTGCTGCAGCCTTGGGGTCTGGTTAGCTTTTGGGAACCATCCCCAACACCAACTGTCCTAAAATCCTAGTGGCAAGAGAGTGGGAATGTAACTTGGGCAAAACACTCCACTAAAATCAAAGTCTAGCCTAGGTAGTCGGGACAGCAGTTGCCTCCTCTGCTGTTCTGATGGTATTAATTAGACACGACTGACTATCATACAGTGTACGTATTATTAACATCATTATTATTATTATTATTATTATCATTATTATTATTATTATCGCATGCGTGTTTCAGCTTAGCCGATCATGCACAGGGGAGATGGTTCTGACGGTGACGCGGGACAGCTTGGTGGGACTGCTTGGGGCGCCCTTTGACCCGATAACCGTCACAGTGACGGCCAGCGCCGTGTGCTATGTCAACGTGCTCTTCACGCCTGTGGAGGTGCTCCACCTCAAGAAGGAGGAGGAGGAGGTGGAGGATGACACAGGTGGTAACCTGAACCTTCACAAGTTCCGCAGTGTCCTGTGGCGGCTGACAGGGCGCGCTGGCTACGGGTTCTGCCCTGGCTTCAAGGACAGCGACTTCCCAGCCGGGTTTGAGTATGAGTGCCACGGGCTGCAGGTGGTGGAGCGTCCCTTCCGGCGCATCCAGTCCCCGGGCTGCAGGGTGCTGATCCAGCAGCGTCGCCACTCGTCCCGCCCCCTCCCCAGCCAGCCCGTGCTGCTCAAGCTCTGCTCCTCCTGCTTTGAGGTGCTCACCGCTATCTTTGTGTGCTTCAAGAGCACAGGCCGGGACCTGTCGGTAGCAGCCTTTGCCAAGTTTCTGCTGGTCAACTCCTCATCACCACCCCGCTCAGCCGGTCAGCAGCACCCCTCTTCCTCCAAGGATAGATTGGCTGAAGAAGATGATGATGCATACTCTGTGATTTCCAAGGGGGGTAAATCCACCCTGGTGGAGCAAGGGGATGAAGGTGGTGAGGGGGGAGACTCATCGGAGGCAGTGGGGGAGGGGATGGTGGTAGAGGAGGAGCCGCCGGGCAGGACGCATGCCAGCAGCAAAAGAGCAGCTTTTGGCAAACTGACCATGCGTGACTGTAGTGTGCTGCTGGATCGGGTGTTGCCTCACAGCGCCCCCTGCCGAGTGCAGAACGACAGCACCAGAGATGTTGACCTCGCTGTCACTACCTCCTCCTCCTCTTCCTCCTCCTCCACATCCTCCTCCACCATTCCTCTTGCAGATGGTGCCGCTTCTGTTGTCACGTCGTATTCCCCCTCGGAGCCATTGCCATCCTCCCCTTCCAACATCGGCAGACTGGCTTTGGTGGACGGCCGCCTTCGCATCCAGCCCTGTGGGGAGAGCCCCTCACCCTCACGCCCTGTGCTGTCGGCTCGCATCAAGCCCTTCAGGAAGGGGATGATGCCACAGGAGGAGGATGTGGGTGGTGGTGGTGGTGGTGGTACAGACCTACACCAGGCAGAAAGGGGTGGTGGTACCACGGACGTTGTTGTTGTGGCAGCTGCTGTAGGAGAGAGTGTCAATACGACGGAAGGGATGTCTGTGGACGAGGTGGTCACGGTCATGGCGCCTGCCGCAAACACCAGGAACCTTCTGTCCCAGGACCCCCCCTCCAGGCCATCGGTGAAGGAGGAGACCTCCCCCACCCATGAGACGGGACCCCCGGTACTGACCCCCGAGGTAGTGCTCTCCCCTGACTCGCCCCAGCCCCTGCTGATAGACGAGGAGGCTGAGCAGCAGCAGCAGGATGCTGGCCAGCCTGGTGAGGTCTTCACTTGTATGTGTGTGTGTGGGGGGAAGTGGGGGGGGGGGAAGAGGGATGTGTAGGGTGTGTGTGTGTGTGGGCGGGGGGGATGTGTAGGGTGTGTGTGTGGCGTGTGTGTTTGTGGGGATGTGTTTGGGGTGGGGGAAGATGTGTGTGTTTCTATGCGTGTGTGTGGAGTGGCATGTGTGTGTGTGCGGTGTGTGTTGTCTGTGTGAATGTGTGTGTATGTGTGTGTGTGTGTGTGTGTGTGTGTTCTTCAGTTTTGAACGTCCACCCTATCATCAGTGTGATTTTAGACACAAAAGTGAAATTTACGTGTACAAAGAGAGAACCTAATGCAATGTTACCTGCAGACTTAATTAAAGTAAGCGTCCAACTGGATAGTGATGCAAACTTTAGTTTAAGAAAATTTTAACAATAACAAGAAATTATCACTATATCACTATCAGCAGCCTCTTATAATGATCTTTCCAGAAAGCTGGACATGGAAGGCTTTAGAGCCTCACACATTCACAAAGTTTTGAAAGTTGTCCTCCACAGTATGTGTGCTTGTGTGTGTTAGTGTGCGTGCGTGTGTGTGTGTGTGTTGATTCTCTGACTCTGTCTGTTTCTGTGTGTAGCCTATTTCTCTCAGTCTCTGCTTCTCTGTTAGGTGGCCTGTTGGATGGTACTTTATTAAATCAAGGAAAGAAATTTCTTTTTCTTTGTTTCAACAGTTCCTTTCAGTTTCACCACATTCATTCGTTTATTCCAGTGTTTTGTTATGCATTGAAAATTAGTTGACTCACTCACCCATGTCATAAGGACCTCATGGCCAGTGACATTTAAGTGTCAGAGTATTGAAGTGTCTGTCTCCTTGTCTGTGTGTTCTCCTCTCCCTCTCTCTCTCTCTCCCACTTACAAACACATACTCTCTCTCTCTTTCTCTCCGAGTCACAAGGACTGAGGAGAGCAGAAGAGGCCAGCAGTCTTTAATTCAAAGAGGCAGAGCAGAGAGCCTGATGATAGTCGGATGTCGGTGTGTGTGCACACAGCGTATGATGACGATGGTCGTGTTGTGTCCCTGTTGCGTGCAGAGAACAAGCGGCGCTGCCTTCGCTGCCCCCACTGCATGGAAGCCTTCTCCTCAGAGGCCCAGCTCCAGCAACACAGCTCGCAGCATCACCAGGGCCAGGTCCCCCCCGTCTCCTCCTCCTCCTCCTCCACACCCACACCCACACTCACACCCTCCTCACAGGGCTTGCCAGACGTTGGAGCGGCGGCAGTGCTGTGTGAGTCCCCCCACGACGGAGAACAGGACAGTCCGGCAGCAGCAGCGGCACCACCAGTGGTGGTTGTGGGGGGGACCTGCCCCATCTGCCACGCTACCTTCCCAAGCAAAGCGGAGCTGGAGAGGCACCTCATCGCCCGCCACGGTGCCCGCCTGCACCCCTGCCGTTACTGCGGCCAGAAGTTTGCTCTGAAGAAGAACCTCACAGACCATCTGCAGAGGCACAGGGGGGCCCGCATACTCACCTGCAACGAGTGTGGCCAGGAGTTCTGCAAGAAGAAGCTGTTCGCTGCTCATGTGCGCGAGCACATGGGCAACTTGCCATTCTTCTGCACCATCTGCTCGCGCATGTTCAGCCGGGAGAAGGCCTTTGAGGAGCATGTGGCGCGGCACCGGGCAAGGAGGGGTGTGCATGCTGTGCTGGAGGGCAGCCAGAGGACCACACAGAGCATCATGAGCAAGGCCAAGAGGTGTCTGGAGGAGAAGGCCCTGCTCAACCCGGAGCCTGCTCCGCCAGAGCCAGAGTCTGCACCACCGGTGGTGTCTTCCTCGCCCATCCTTGTGTCCACCTCCTCTGCGCACCCCCTTCATCCTCCCCCCTCCTCCTCTTCTGGAGTGATGCAGCCCTCTGAGTGCCGATCACCTTCAGCCCAAAGCATGGCGTCGGTGACAGCAGCTGCTTTCCAGCCTGCCAGCGTCCCGGAATCTCTGGCATCGGCCTCCTCCAACCTGCACTTGCTGTCTGTGGTCAGTCTGGCTCAGGCGCATTATGACCAGCAGGAGAGACCCAGTGCTCAGCAGACAGGGACCCAGCTGGCTCCCCAGGTGACCTCCAACCCACAGCATGGATCCCACAGTCCGGGCGGTGAAAGGGTGGGGGAGGCAGTGTGCAGTGCCGGTGGCAGTCCTGTCAGCGCTAGCAGTCCCCAGAGACGTCCATCCCAAGTGGACTTCCTCCTGCAGCAGCTGAACGGACCCGTCCCCAGCTCCCCGTCCTCGGCGGCCAAGTCTCCATTACCACAACCATCAGATCAGCAGCAGCTCACCCCCATCCCCAGCCCCACCAGCGCCAGAAAGATGCAGCCACTGCCCCCAGTTATGCCCTCCTGCAGCCAGGAGTCAGGGAAGGTCTCTCCTCCCCGTGGCACTGGTACCGCACCCAAGCCCTCCACCCAGTCTCCGCAGACCTCTCAGAGCATGGAGGTGGAAGGAAGTCGGCAACCAGCCAGCTCCTCAGCAGACAAGCAGCACGGAATGGGAATTCCTGCACTACTGACAGATGGACAGAGTGTGGGGGAGTGCTCAGCACTCCGAGAAAGACAGGAGAAGTGTGACGACACCACAGCCTGTGAAAAAGCAGCAGCGGCACCCATGGACAAGATGCTGCATGACTTGGAGGAGAGGCTACGACAGAAGGAAGAGGAGCTGAAGGAGCGGGAGCGGGCCATCACCAAGAAGAACATGCTGCTGTTCCAGCAGCTCTTGATGGCTCACATCACACAGCAGTCCAAGACCCCAGCTGGTAGTGGCGGTGTCTCCCCTGCCCCTGCCCCTGCTAAGGGCAAAGCGGACAAGCCTACCCCGCAGCAAGCACTGGCCATGTTCGCCGCCCTCAATGCTGCAGCCGCTCGGGGAGCCGGTGGTGGTGGCACAAGTGCCCCTCCCTTCAGACTGCCACTGTCCTTGGCTGCCAAACTGCCCGGTTTCCAGGGCAACACAGTAGCAGCATCCAGGATACCCACCACCACTGTCACGGAGGAGAGGGGAGTGTTGGGAAGCCGAGCAGGTCAGGCCGGAGGAGGTAGCTCAGGAGGTCTCCCTCTGCCGGCCCCAGCCCCTGCCTCTGCCACCACCCACCATGCCTCGCAGCCGGTGGGTGACAGGAACGAGGCAGGAGTCTCATCTCACCCAGCAGCCTCAGCCACAGTGTCTGCAGCATCAGCAGGTTCTGAGGGAGGTGGCAAGAGGCCCTCCCCAAACTCTGTGCCCTTCAAACCACCCCCATCCCCCACCACCCTGCCTGGCACGGCCCATGCCTCCTTGGGGACCCCTCCTGCTGCTGCTGCCGCTGCCGGGCTGAGGTCCTCGGACTTGCGTCGCAAGTTACAGCAGGGGTCAGTGGGCCCATCCCAGACCCCTTTCTTCCTGCAGGAGATGATGAAGCTGGAGTCCAAGATGCCATCCAGTGTCAAGACTCTCCTCCCCTCCCCCCAGCCCAAAGCTGCAGCACCACTGGACCCTGTCACCCATCGTACACACCTGGTCCCTGCCAGCCGGACAGCAGTGGTGAAGCAGGGAGGGGGGAGGATGGGCATCGGACATGGCAGCAGTGGCGGTGGTATTGGGGAGTATAACGGTGGAGGTGGTGGCCACGGCAACGGGAGCAAGGTGCGAGGGGGTGGAAAGCGGGGGGCCTGGTCTGGGGGGCTGGTCAAGGAGAAGCTGACCTCTCATAACACCATCGTGCCCCTCCACGAGGTGGAGCGCCTCATGTCCTTGACCCCCTCCCATTCCCCACTCCTCCACCGCTCTCCCTCCTCTATCTCTCCGCAGACGGCTGGCACTGCCGCAGCCACGCGTTCCCCCTCCGCCTCCCCCTTGGCCCCACCACCCTCCTCCTCCTTGCCTTGTGCCCCCCCATCCTCATCGTCCACCACCACCACTCCCTCTCATTCTCCCTCTGCTTCTGCCTCTGCTTCCCCTGCTGCTGGCCCCCCTCTACCCTCGCTCTCTGGTGACGTGCCTGTTGCTTCTTCCCACTCGGGCACCACCCCTTCCTCCACCGTTTTCCCTGCCCAGTCCCCTAACCGCCCTCCTCCTCCCCACCATTCCCAGACTCCCTACATTCCCTCCATCTCGGATAAACCGAAGTACATGGGTGCCAGCTCCGACTTGCCTTCCATGCCCCCCCTGATCCCAGCGTCCATTGTGGAGCAGAATGCAGAGCCCATTGACCTGACCAAAGGCAGTGGTGGTGGTGGAAAGAGCAGTGGTGGTGGTGGTGGCATAGCCTTGGGCAGCGATGTGAGATCTGGGCCAAGAAAGCTGAAGCTTAGGACAACCTCACAGAATGGGAGCAGCAGTCCGTCCGTCAACCAGAGAGACGCCACACCCAATGCAGGGTCGGCGCCACAAGGCAGTCCGGCTGTGGAGAGCCAGGAGGGCACTGCAAAAGGGGAGCGGGAGGACCAGGGGGTACAGGCCACAGCACCAGGGCGTGTCTTGGTTCCGGAGGCTGGACCTCAAGGGGGACTGCCAACTGCACAGAGGAGAGCAGAGGACCCAGAGAAGAGTGCTGTGGGCCAGGCCAGGATGCTGACGCCCCAAGCGGTCCGGTTCCTCCGGCCGGAAGGGCTGGCCTTGATGCGCCACATACTGCCCACGATGGTCGCTCAGCAGCAGCAGTCGGGTCGCAGAGGAGAAGTAGGGGGTGCGCAGAGATCCCCCGCACCCCGCCTCCCTTCTCCCACCACGGTGCTGCAGATGATGCCCCTGCTGCGGGCAGGGAAGGTGGTGCCCCATATGCTCCCCCCCGGACATCCTCTGCTGACTCAGACCCCCGTCAGACCCAGCAGTGTTCCTGCTCCTTCCCCTGCCGGCCTTGTGGTGACGTCAGCGTCAAAGGCAGTGGTGGCGGACATGGTGCCCGTGCCCAGCTGTGCCAGCCCTGTCCCCTCGCCTGCCACTGATGGGCTGTCTGTGTCTGCTGCAGGTCCCAGTGGCCGTCCACACTCGGTGCCCACTGCAGTGTCACACCTTAACCTTGTACGTCTGTCTCCAAAGACCTCAGCATCATCACACTCTGGTGCCATACTCTACACTCAGTCGGCGGTCGGTAGTGCAGAAACACTCAGCACTGGTGTCAGGCGAGCATCCAGTGGCGCAGAGAGCAGGAGTCCCAGGGAGAGACATCAGGCTGGCAGTGAGGGGGCTGCAGAGAAACCTGGCAAGCCCATCCATCCTCTTGGGGGCTTTCCCTGGCACCGCCCAGCCCCCGTCCAACCCAGCAGCCAGCCCCAGCACCACCACCCACCCACCCAGCCCAACTCCAACTCACAGCCTGACAATGCCAGCAGGTCAGGGAAGGAGGACAAGGAGAAGGGCAGGAGGGAGAGACCAGAGGACCGGGAGATGGTGGCGGATCAGAACCTGTGGCAGCAGCAGTTCCTGGCCACCCTGCGGGAGAAGAGGCGACAGAAGCAGGAGCAGGAACAGAGACAGCAGCAGCAGCAAGTGCAGCAAGAGCAGAGCACAGGAGGACAGCCAGCACTCAGCCAGGCTGCCGTCCCACCACCTTCTGCCCCAAAGAGAACACGGAGGGGGAGGGGAGGGACTGGCCAGAAGCAAGGCAGCAGCAATCCAAACAGTGCCAGCGCAGACAGAGTGGATGGCTGCAGCGACACCAGTACATCCCAGCTTCCTCCTCCTTCCACCACCGCACCGCCACCGCCACAGCAACTTCTGTTCGACCCTTCCGTTTCGCCGCAGAACCAAGCGCCAGTGGCGCCACAGACCCGCCGGGCAGGGGGTGGCCGAGCAGGCCAGGGCCGCGGGAGAGGGAGGGGCCGGAAGCGATCCCCTCGGTCTGCTGCAGCCCCGGTGCCGGACGCCCCCTACCCGGCGGGGCCTGGGCAAGGGGGTGAGAGGGTGGTTGTGGACACGCGGCAGCAGGAAGAGGGTATTGAACTGCAAGGCTTCGGCAGCGACGGCGAGATCAAAGTGGAGCCTCTGGAGGCAGGGGTACGCTGCGATGACTGTGGCCACATGTTCTTCAATGAAGCAGACATCTTGGAGCATGACTGTGACGTGCCATGAACAAGAATTGGACAGAGACAAAGGTGAAAAAGTAGGTGGCAGTTTGCATCCTTTCATACACCTGAACAGGATCGGACGGAGGAGACAAAGGGAAAAGTAGGTGGTAGTTTGTCACCTTTCTTACACCTGAATAGGATTGGAGACCAAAGGAAAATACTTGGTGGTATTATGCTCCTTTCATTGCAACTTGTTTTCTTCTTTTCAATATTGGTTTCTTTGGGGCATTGTTGTAGCATGAATGGTGATACTGGGTAAGATTACTAAGAAGCTGCCCACTGGGAAGATGAGGTTGGTTGGAAAGGAGAAGGAAGATGGAAGGTAGCCAGTATTCCCATTGGGGTCCCTGTCATTTGAAGGGGAGGGGAGGGGTGGGGTGTTGTGCAGTCAGTGTACAACTTTGTGCTGGGGAGCAGAGAGGGGGTGACAGTGTGAAAGAATTTTGCACACAGAGAGAGGGAAGGGTACAGTGGTGTCTTTTGAAGGACCCTTGCTTGGAGAGAATAGTGAAGGACACAGATGGAGGGTGGACAGTGACTGTCTAGCACTTCAGTAGCAGTGGCGAAGTCTTGATAGTCTTGACCTTTGGATGAGTCACAGATGTCAACATGATGTTCAGATGTGCTGAGCCTTCTCTCTGTCACCTTCACGGAAGTAGCATGGTGGTCTTGTTTGCAGGCACATCACTGGCACTGGGATGATCAGCAGTAGTACTCTTTTTTTTTTTCTTTTTCTATTTTCCCCTCATCATCTGCATTGTTTCAGTGGCATTATTCATTCCAAGTCCCCTTTACACAGCCACACCCAGGTTTATCTCTTGCAGTCTCAGTGTCAGCACTCCACAGGGAGTTATTGTGTTGTCACCAGGAGGCCACACACCAGAGGAGACCCAGCAGTGCTGCTGAGTCACTTTGGTGGTGTGCTTGTTCTGATCTGATTTGTTTAAGATAGCACCTACCATGCCCCCATCTGATGACAGTGTTCACTTAGTCGTGGAGCCAGACTGAGTTGGTGTCCTTATCAGAGTGGAGACCTCTACCATCCCTCCAACAACTGTGCCCCATGAATCTGCTGACACTGAAGATCTTGACAGGATTCATGCCAAACATGGAAGTGGAAGAGGATCTTATCTGAGGTCACCATCAGAGTAGTTTTCTTGTCCTTCCAAAATCCTGCATGACTGAGAAATACAGAATACACCATTCTAGCGAAAATTTAATTCATGTAACGTACAGCTTACGCACAAGAGAGAGATATATGTATTAGTATGCCTTAATATAATAGCATTGCTCTCAAGTGTATTTAGTTGTAAATATATGTACAAATATTTAAAATGAAGAAGAGCTGCAAAACAACGCAAGAGCTTATAATTGTTGATCTCAAATCTGTCAGAGATATACATGTATCACTTTCACTGTCTTGCTGGAGCTTGCATCAATAAGTCCCAGGTGTCCATCTTCTGTGGCATGTCAGAACTCAGTGTCATCACCAGAAGCACTGGCACTCTTGTTTTTCTTGTTCACTTGACAGCGATTCAGAAGATGATGGATTGTGTTGACATCTTCACTGAACGAAGATTTGGAACAAAATGATTTTGTGGATGTTGTAATTGTTGCTTTTATGTTTGTCAGTACAGGGCGATTTCTAAATAATCTGCCATGAAAAAATGATAGAACATCACAAGATTTTCAGTATTTTCCCACTTTACTCATTTTTTTCTTTGGCAAATAATTTACTGATGGTCTTGTTTAAAAGTTATGGAGTTTTGTTTGTGAATTCAAGTAAATAGTACCTGTTATTATTAAGACAAGTGAATAGAAAATATATGTATTATTATGTAATTAACCTTGAACCAAAATTATCGCGTGATGCATCTTGCTTGTGATGTGGTTTCAAGTTAGTTCATCTGGGATGGAGAGTGTTCATGTTTTTGTTTTTTGTTGTTGTTGTTTTTTTACCAAGAATGTATCGTATGACATAAAAACTGGCCCGCCCTTCATTTCTTGTGGTGCTTCATGCATAATCTAAGACATGTCACACAACACAGTTGAAAAAGAACCGAAGGAGATTGGCTGTTTCTGGGGAAAACTTTCTAAGATGAAACATGACTGACGGGCGCAATAGCCGAGTGATTAAAGCGTTGGACTGTCAATCTGAGGGTCCCGGGTTCGAATCACGGTGACGGCGCCTGGTGGGTAAAGGGTGGAGATTTTTACGATCTCCCAGGTCAACATATGTGCAGACCTGCTAGTGCCTGAACCCCCTTCGTGTGTATATGCAAGCAGAAGATCAAATACGCACGTTAAAGATCCTGTAATCCATGTCGGCGTTCGGTGGGTTATGGAAACCAGAATATACCCAGCATGCACACCCCCGAAAACGGAGTATGGCTGCCTACATGGCGGGGTAAAAACGGTCATACACGTAAAAGCCCACTCGTGTGCATACGAGTGAACGCAGAAGAAGAAACATGACAGGCTGCAGTGGAGACCCCCAGTGATATCCTCGCATGCCACAGCATACAAAGAGCATTAAATAAGTAAGCGAATTTGGATGTATGAATTTGTGTAAGGAAATGCTACTTGTGTTGAAAACGTCAATCCTATATGAATTTATACATTATGTATGAATTTGTGTAAGAGAATGCCACTTGTGTTAAAAAGGTCAGTCCTATATGAATTTGTACACTATGTATGAATTTTTGTAAGGGAATGCCAATTGTGTTAAGAATTTGTGCATGTGTAAATAATTTGTGTAAGGCAATGTCAGTTGTGTTAAGAAGGTCAATCCTATATAAATTTATATATTTATAAATTTGTGTAAAGGAATGTCAGTTGTGTTAAGGTCAATCCTATATATAATTTTATAAATGTCTTCATTTGTATAAGGGAATGTCAGCTGTCTTAAGAAGGTCAGAGTGCTGAGAAAGTTCAAAGTGGGTAGAGGTGGTGAACAAAATATATGAAGATGAAACATTGTCTATTTTCCTACCGACTGCAGACATACATACATACACGCACACACACAGACACACACACACACACACACACACACGCGCACACACACACACACATATATATATATATATATATATATATATATATATATATATATAAATGTAGACATATATATATGATGGTGCAGTTGAAGGTAACTGATACTAGTGATAGGTTCTGGTTCTGTACATTGCAGCACCATTGCTGACTTAAAACCTGCAAAAGGGATGTTCCATATGTGTGTGTGTGTGTGTGTGTGCTGCCACCATCAATGATCCAATGACAGATGTCCCTTGAATACTGGATGTAAATCCAAGAAGACCAGTAGAGGAACTAAAGAGATAGAAAGAAAAGCTCTCCCTGAGTGGTGCTTTTTTGTCTCCAGTTAGGCCAGTCTGACCACCCGGTTAATCCTGGTATTGTATTTTAGTCAGTCATGACCGATTATGACCATCAGAACAGCAGAGGAGACAACTGCTGTCCTGACTAGATATGGCTAGAATTTGATTTTATTGCAGAGTGTTGTGCCCAAAGTGACATCCCCACTTTTCAGGCCAAGAGGGTTTTTAGGAGTCTTTGTTAGGATGGTCCCCAAGACCAGCTAGCCCCCAAAGCTGCAGCATTAAGAGCCAGTGCAAGCTTGCCTCCTAGTAATATGTATCTGACTGGCACAGCCCCCACCATGCCTTCATCAACCCTATGTAGCAGTGGGATTGAGTCTGTCTGACATATGTTGGCAGGGGGGAGAGAGAGAGTGTGTGAGAGAGAGAGAGAGAGGAGAGAGAGAGAGTGCTGAGCAACAAGTCGCACATGTATGTGACACAGTTTATGCAGTTGTTCATAGATTTTATGTCTTCTCACTGAATGATATCAGATGTGGAGGGGAAAAAAAGGATAGGTGGAGGGGGGGGGGAGGGGGGTGAGGGATCAGTAGGGGATGGGTGGGTGGTGGTGAAGTCTGCAGGGCTTGTAAGTTTGAAGATGTGTGCTGATGTGAACTGGATATGGGAAAAGTGGCCTGAGTGTATATGTTGTGTGTGTGTGTGTGTGAGTGTGTGTGTGTGTGTGGTGTTAATGGACAAATGTTTAAACACCATGGTCATAAAACGCATGTTTAATAATATGAATACATGCAGTGTTGCGGCTGCCTCTTTACTGCTGACAGGCAGACGCATACACCCTCTGGCACCACACAGAGACACTGCGGTGGATGGTTTTGACTCCAAGGTGCTGCTGATGCATTAGATGCCACTGGTTGAGGTAGTGCAAAGCAACAGAGAGCAGAGGCCTTTTGTGGGATGACTTTTTGGCCACGCCTACTTGATCAAAGGTCTTGGGTTCCAAGCTACATCGGGAAATGTGATGCAGAAAGCTGTTTTTAGTTTGGTGCCTTCTGTTCTGTTTTGTGTGTGTGTGGAATCAGTTTCTTTATGAATCATGAGAATGCTTGCTACTGTTTGACTGAATGATTGTGCTTGGATGATCTAACTTTCTGTGTGTCCTGGGCTGCATGACGTTTTTCTCTTACATTCTTTTCTATGTTTGGCTCTTTCTCTCTCTTTCTCTCTCTCTCTCTCTCCTTCCCTCCCTCCCTCCTTCTCGCTCTTGTCTCTTTCTCTTTCCCAGTCTCTCTGTCTCCCCCTCCCTCCCCCTCTCTCCCTCTTTCTTTTTCTCTGTCTTGCCCCCCCTCTTGCTCCCCCCACCCCTCTCTCTCTCTCTCTCCCTCTTTCTCTCACTCTCTTTCTGTGAGTCTCTTCGTACCACTCAGTTCTGTTCCCTTCCCCTCTTTGTCTTTCACTTTCTGTCTTGAAGTGAGCACAGCCTATCGAGTGTGATTCTGTGGGCTTTGAAATACAGGTCATCCCTCAACAACCTATCAAGTGTGATTCTGTGGGCTTTGAAATACAGGTCATCCCTCAACAACCTATCAAGTGTAATTCTGTGGGCTTTGAAATACAGGTCATCCCTCAACAACCTATCAAGTGTGATTCTGTGGGCTTTGAAATACAGGTCATCCCTCAACAACCTATCAAGTGTGATTCTGTGGGCTTTGAAATACAGGTCATCCCTCAACAACCTATCAAGTGTGATTCTGTGGGCTTTGAAATACAGGTCATCCCTCAACAACCTATCAAGTGTGATTCTGTGGGCTTTGAAATACAGGTCATCCCTCAACAACCTATCAAGTGTGATTCTGTGGGCTTTGAAATACAGGTAATCCCTCAACAACCTATCAAGTGTGATTCTGTGGGCTTTGAAATACAGGTCATCCCTCAACAACCTATCAAGTGTGATTCTGTGGGCTTTGAAATACAGGTGATTCCTCGAGTATTTGGCTGTTTTCCTTCCCAAAACAGCTGTATTGCTCTTTGCCCCCCATCCCCACCCCCCCTGCACCCTCCTTTCACCCACTCCCACCCCCCCTATCAAAACTACTGTATTTTATTAAGTGTTTTTTCCCCCCTGGTTTTGTTCTGAGATAATCAAGACTGTTTTTTTCTTTAAAAAAGAACTATTTTATTGGGTCTTTCTCCCTGGTTTTGCCCCTCTCCCCCCACTGTTCAGGTCTGCCTCTGGAATCATGAAACGGCTTTTCATGTCATGTTGTGTCTGCCTGAAGAGTTGCACCATTATAGATGAGTCAATGGGTGAATCAGTTCTTTGGGTCGTCATCCAGGCGTATAAATTCATGATTTAGTTTTACTGTGTTCTGTGTGACTGTAGATGTTTGTGCTTGCAATCATGATGTAACTGATTACTTTCAGCAATGATTAATTAGCACAAATTTATTAACGCTCCATGATGACTTATTATTAATGTTGAATTATATAATTTCACAGATATCGGCACAACTGACAACAATTTTTTTACTCGAAAATGTGTTTAATGTGTACAACAGAGCGAAGAAGTATTTTGTATAACATATCTGTTTGAAGATACTTGAGGTATAAATTTACATGTGTACAAACTGAAGGAATAGAATTTGAATTGTTTTCTGTTTCTTCCCAAAAGAGACATCCATTCCTGTGACAAAGTGTGCCTGTGTCAGTGTGTCAGCCGATTGTATATGAATATATGTATAGAAATAGATATGTGTGTATGTGTGTGTGTGTGTGTGTTTGAGAGAGTTGCAAAAACAAGGGCATATTAGTATCATGAATGTACAGGCAAAAGGTAGGTAGCAACCAAAATTTATACGTAAAAAAAAAGTACTGAAAATACAGATTCTAAAAGAGCAGTGAAAACGAAATACAACAGAAAAAGAAGTGTGTTTATCCTTTATAGTTTCTTAGATATGTCTAAAATACTAAAACTTCTTTGCTTCCAGTTTGATAAACAGTGATTTTTGCCAAATTTGACATGCTATAGCTTTGAAAGTTTTGGACTAATGTATGTTTTTTTGTTGTTTTTTGTTTGTTTTGTTTAGTTTTCTACAAAATACCTCCTTTATGTCCAGTTGAATGAGCCTGTTTATGTTTATAGCCTTATGTTATAAACAAAGTTCTGAAATGACATTACCACAAACATGCCGCATATATTGAAATATCGTACATGGCAGAAATGGGCGTCTTTGACGGTACACCACTGTTAACAGAGGAGGGAAGACGTCCAGTCGCACTGACTGGTTCATGGTACTGCTGTGGACCTCAGGACCTTTCCGTTGCGATCTGTGGCATCACTTTCACTTGGACCTGGCCCTAGAGAAAGCATCTGAATATCCATGTTCCCTCAACTGAATATATGTGCTCCCAAAACTGGATGTATCCATATTCCCTCAACTGGAAAATATACATGTTCCTTTAACTGAATATATCCATGTTCTCTCATTTGCTGCGCCAAGGCTGCTTCTGTACAGCTGAGTGTCGAGTTTGTTATCTGTTATATATAATGACAGCCTTTTGTATATATGTGTGTGTGTGTGTGTGTGTGCATTGTGTATCTCAAAAGTTATTGCCTTAAGTGTGGATTTTGATCACATATGATTTGGATCATCATGTGTTTGGAGTGGGAGGGTGCCTTTGGTGTCTGGGTCGGTGTGACGTGGTTGTTCATTCTCTGCTGTAGATGGGAAGTGGTGCATTTGAGCAGCAGTGCAGATTGCGTTTTTATTTTGTTTGGGGAGGATTGGGGATTTTTGGTTTCATTTCTTTTTATGGCGTTTTACACAGTTCCTGTGACCCAGTTGTTTGAAGCAAAAATTCTCTTCATTTCATTCCTTTTGACGAACGATTCCTGCTGGCATTATTGTTATGGAGATGTATTCACAATATCAGTATTGGTATAAACTGGTATATCAGAATATATGTATATAGAGCGTTTAACTGTAGATTGTATGATGATAATGTGTGTGTTTTGGTTTGCTTGATTATTTGTTTCCAAACTTAAAGTTGTGTTTGCTTTTGTTGATGTGTTCATGACCCAGCGTAGACCATGTTATGGTGAAACAACAAGTAACTTAACAGTTTCAGTTTCATTTGCTGTAAATTATAATGGGTGTTTTTTCATGTGACGGCATGTTTTACTGTATGGCTGTTTGGGACTGCTTTTTAAAAAAAAAAAAAAAATTTTTCCCCCCCTCTCCAGGCAAGCAACAATTTTTTTCAGGGATAATGCTGGCTGGGCTTTCTGAGTTCCCCATAATCTGTTGAAAGTTGAGACAATATACAGGACTGCAAAATGTGCAGTTGATCTGGATAACCACGGAAAGGATTCTTTGTATTTGTATTTCTTTTCATCACAACAGACTTCTCTGTGTGAAATTCGGGCTGCTCTCCCCAGGGAGAGTGCGTCGCTATACTACAGCACCACCCATTTTTTTGTATTTTTTCCTGCATGCAATTTTATTTGCTTTTCCTGTCGAAGTGGAGTTTTCTACAGAATTTTGCCAGGAACAACCCTTTTGTTGCCATGGGTTCTTTTACATGCGCTAAGAGCATGCTGCACACGGGACCTCGGGTTTATTGTCTCATCTGAATGACTAGCGTCCAGACCACCACTCTAGGTCTAGTGGAGGGGGAGAAAATATAGGCGACTGAGCCGTGATTCGAATCAGCGTGCTCAGATTCTCTCACTTCCTAGGCGGACGCGTCACCTCTAGGCCATCACTCCACATTAGCTATATGGTCTGCACAAATGTGCGCCATGGTTTGAACACTGGAGCTTGCACAAGAAAATCTGGCTTGGTTGTGTGCCAGGTGGGAAAAGCGAACCAGTATTACCAGTCACTGTCTGTTCACAGTCACCTTCATTGAGCTTTTCCAGTTCTAGGCACACATACACAGAGGCCTGGTGAGATTCAGTTGTAGTGCTGCCAGACAATAGAACCAAATAGCCCCCTGAAAATGGAGTATGGCTGTCTTCATGCGGGGTAAAAATGGTCATACAGGTAAAAGACCACTCATGTACATATACGAATGAACGTGGGAATTGCAGCCCATAAATGAACTAAACAGCCAGACTGTGCAGCTACATGTTCATTGGCTTGTTTTTGGCTTTGGGTCGGCTGTTTCAGCCCAGCACAGTAGAGTGGGGGGAAACCATCCCTGTTGTAAAACCATGAATGACCCACTCTTCTTAATGTTCGTAGTGGATCGGCTGTTTGATGTGTTGAAAGTTTAAGGTATTTGTGACATTGAACATGAGAATAGACGGATTTTTGTTTAACTTATGTTTGTAAACAGAAACACATAGTTTATGATATGTGTAAGAGAGTGTGTGTGTTTGTAAAACAGTTCTGTATGATTTATTCCAGAAAGACTGGAGATGATTTTGATGTGGTTTTTTTGTGTGGTTTTTTTTTGTTATTTGTTTTTTTCTTTGTTTTCAGAGAGGTCATGTGTTTAATTTATCAGCTGTATTCAGTAGCGCAACAGATTTTGGCACTGTAGGTTTTTATTATAGATAATATATATATTTATATATTCTGTTTGAAACATAGCTGCTGATCATTGTTGAATTAACTAATTTATTGATTTGATTTGTTGCCTGTGTTCTTGTGTATTGCTTGCATTTACGTATTGGACGAGTTTCAGAAAAAGGGTTGAGGGTGGGATTCAGAACCAAGAAGTTATGGGTCTAAAACATAGGATAAAACAGTAAATGTTAATGCAGAAAGTGAAACAGTCTAAGTTTAATGGAGTAGAAAGTTTCATTTGTGGTTAGTGATTGATTCTGATAGTCTGCAGGTGTGCACAACAATGATTTAAGTATGTTTACCGTTGTCTTCTGTTTCAGTTCTGGGCACAAACACATACACACACACCATTCTTCACCCTCTGCCCAATACTGTTCCCACCACCACGCCCTGCCCTCCACCCCCTTTTTTTTTTCTTTTTTTTCTGATGTCACTTAAAGTGGAAGACGTTAAACTGAAGACTGCTGCTTCTACTACTACTACTACTACAACACACACACACACACACATGAACACATGCACTCACACAAGCATTCACTTTAGCACTCTTATTAAAAAAAACCCACTATGTATGGAGTCTTTGGGCACAAGTTGATTGAATGTGGGCTCGAGAAACAAGGATCAGAGAATCTGTTTGTGGATGTAGTACTCACTTCGTTAAGTGGACTAGCAAGAATATGAAAGAGACTTTCCAGCCACGATGAATGTAGCACCAGAAGTCACACCTGACACCAGCTTTGCTAGATAGATGTTCCAGCATCAGATGAGCCACCGGCATCTCCCCTGCTGATGGGCTGAAATGGAATAGTGTTTGGCATGACATGCTGGTTTTTCATTGCTGGGACACTTTGTTGCTTGGTCACATTTGTTATTGACACGTGAATTAAGTGGGCATTGTACAAGTTTTATTTTGCTTATGATATGGCGGCCCTTCTGGTCAGTCTGAATGTGAAGAAATCCCCATGGTCTAAGATGTAGATGCCTTTTTACTGAATCCTCTTCGTTGGTTCATGACTGAATCCCCAAGTTTATATTCATGAGTGGACTCTTTTTCATTGATTAAGATGCACCTGCAGTGCATGTAAGAAGGCACTGATCGAAGCACATACACGAAAAAATTTGTGATCAAAACTTGGGCATGGACAGTGTGTTCACTCAAGACCGAAGACTTCATTGTGTTTTGTTGGGATTTCTTCTTTCCCCTTCTTCATCCTATCATTATATGACCAACATCAGCTTGCAGATGATTTTTTGACTTGGATTTTTTAAGACTTTGGTCTCATTAGTGAATGACATGGGCGTGTCTTAGCGAGTTAATGGTGACAAGAGTTGGCATTAAATTGGCTGTTAAATGAAATCATGTGATATTGACAGTTTGTCTTCTTATATGATCAATTTTGGGGGTTATCATCATTGTCAACTGGCCTTTTTGTGTAACCAGGATGATTTGAATGATAATCTCTTAACTCTTTCCAATACATGGGCATTAGATTTGTATTCTATAACTGTTTGTATAACAGTGTATCCAAAAGAAGTGTGTGTGTGATGGCATTATATATATTTGTGTTCTTCAAAGAATTTTTTGTTTAAATATGTACTTGTTTTAGTTGTTGCGCACGTGTTAGATGATGCTTGTGGCGCCTCCAGCCCATTTGCACTTCACGAAAGACAAACTCAGGAATCATAGACAACTGTGTGAAACTTATCCTGCTTAAAGATTGTAACTGATACTCGGTACTATTTATCTCATTTCATCTGTGTGAGCTAGAGTGTATTTTATTTTACAGTACACAGATATCAAAGGGCTGACCAGCATGTTGGGGGTTCATGCAGAGGTCAGGCTTCTGCCTTTTTTCTTTCTTTTTTTTTTTTTTTCTTTTTCTTTTTTTCTTCTTTTTTTAATCTTTTTGAAGCAGATGTGGTGTAGCATGTGATGATCAGTCTGCTCGCTGTTGACGTCTCCTTGACAGTGAATCGGATAACGAGGGGACGTATTGGGTCATATGGTCATGATCATTTCGCAGTCAGTGGGGTGATGGCTGCTTGTTGGCAAGGTATCTGTCTTTCTGGCTTGCTGACTCCTGGCTGTCGTCCTTTGGGGCTGAAACAGGTGAACACTTTCAGAACCTGTGAGAAAGATGTCACTTGTTTGGGAGTTCACTGGAAACCTCTTGTCAGCTGTGAATGGAATCCCCATGCACCCCTCCTCCCCCTCATCTGGAATTTTCTGTGTCAGAAATCTCCTTTTTTTCTCTCTTTTTTTTTTTTTTTTTTTTCATTGCAGTCATTGTTTTTCTAACTCTATCCTGATAATTCAAAAACAAAGCAAACAAAAAAAAAGACACCATTTGTCACAGAACCCCACCTCTCCTCTCCCTCTTCTGGAAATTTCTATGTCAGAAATCTCCTTTGTTTTTTGTTTTTTTTGTTTTTTTAGTTTTTGTTTTTTTCCCATTGCAGTCTTTGTTTTTCTGGCTCTATCCTGATAATTCAGGAACAAAAAAAAGAAAAGGAAAAAAGACGCTCCCTTTGTCACAGGAACCCAAAGCAGAGATAAAAATGGTGGTGACAGGACTGAAGCAGGCCAGTAAACTGGAACTCCATGGGAGAAGCTGGGTCAGACACTGCACAAGACAGGGAGCAGAGGGGTATCTCTGGTGGTGGCTTTGTCTGCCACAGGGCACGGAGAGGACTCATGAACGAACCTTTGTTTTCTGCCTTTTCTTTTTCCTTTTTCTTGCTGTCCCATCATCTGTACAGCCTCAGTGGCATTACTCCCATGCCGCATACACAGCCATATCTGAGTCCATCTGTCACAGTCCCATCTTCAGCATTCTACAGGGAAATATTGATGTTAGGAGCCAGGAGGCCACACACCAGAGGAGACCCTGCACTACTGCTGAGTCACTTTTTCCGTGGTGTTCAGTTGTGCCTGTTATGCCACTACTGACAACAGTAGTCACTTAGTCACAGAACCAGATGAGTGAGCATCCCCCCCAGAGTGGACACAGCCACCACATCCCTCCAATGACAGTCCCGCCCATGACTCTGCTGACTCTGAAGACCTTGAAAGGACACAGCCCAGCCACGGAAGTGGAAGGGGGGTCGAAACTTGAGGTCACCATGCGAGTACACCTTTTCAGTTTTTCTTTTCTTTCTGTTGTCTGTCTACATTTCTGCACTTGTACTTCATTCTCCATGTGGTGGTGGTTTTATTTATTGTTGTTGTTTTTTTTGTTTTTTGGGGGGGTTCTACTTTGACATGTAGGCAGTGAGACTGCTAATATGGGATGGATACCAGCTGCCTGTTTGGCACCATTGGCCAAGTCTGTGTCTTTTTGTGTGGGTTTTCTCTCTCTCTCTCTCTCTCTCTCTCTCTCTATTATTGTAGCCTCTGTGAATTATGCAGAATAGCAGGCACCTGCAACACACAGCCTGGTCGATTTGTCTTAGTGCACTGGCCTGTAGTCGAGGGGTGTTTGCTGAATGTCTCAGTGGTTTGAAGTTTAAATATTTTATATGTTAGTGGGTGTGACGGGGATGGATGAAACTGTTGGTGAGTTCTCACTGCCTGTGAAGGTTTCAGACATTGTGGGGTTTTAGGGTTTTTTTGTTGTTTGTGTGTGTGTGTGTTATATGACTAGTTCTGGTGTACTGCCTATGTGGGCAGGTAGTAGAGCTGAGCTGGCTGTCAGTCAGGTGTCATGTGTTTTTGTTGTTGAAATTCAGATTGGTAGATCCCTGTGGACTTGTGGAAGTGTGATGGTCGGAGCCTGGTGGGCATGTGCAACAGCTGAGTGGTTAAAGCTTTGGACTTTGAGTCTGGGGGTCCTGGGTTCAGTTCCAGTCTCAGTGCCTGATGGGTAAAGGGTGGACATTTTTTTTCTCATCTCCCCAGGTCAACAGATATCCAGATCTTGATGGTGCCTGAACCCCCCCTTTTTTTGCGTCTGTGTGTGTTCACATGTTGAGGATCAAATGCGCAGGCTGAATATTCCTTGTCAGCATTTGGCAGGTTATGAAAATGAAAACGCTCCCAGAAAATGCACACCTCTGAAAAAGGGATTATGGCTGCATCCATGGTGGAGTTCAAAACAATCATGCTGGTGAAAGCTCACTCTTACAGTCAAAATGAACATGGGAGTTGCAGCCCACAAACATAGAAGAAGATGAAGGTGAGTTTTGAATGAGTGATGGAGCCGGTAATTACAGCATGAAGCTGGCATAGTCATCTGTTAGCTTTGCGGCTGTCGTTGTTCCCTCTGTCAGGTCCCCAGGTCAGGTCATTGTCGTGTGACGGCCGTGTTTGTCATGTCAGTGCACACACACACACAGGAGCCACTCGTCCTACAGCCCTCAAGTTTGTCCTACTGATGGTTGAAGAGCGTAAGCTGTTGGGGTCCCTGTCTGTGTACTCAGGGCTTCTTACATAGGGAGTTGTTGATGGATTTGTCGTGAGCTCAGGTCACCACATCTGTGAATTGACTGTATGATGTGTGTGTGTGTGTGTGTGTACATATATGTATTCATATATATATACATAATTATGTATGATAGAAAAAAAGTCTTTTTGAAATACATATATGGGCCCTTTGCAAGAATAAGATAATAACTGTTTCTGCTTGCCCAACTTGAGTAACTGTTCCTATTTCATTGGAGGACTGTCATTCTGAGGAGGGAGTTTTTTGTTTTGTGGTTGTTTTTTGTTGTTGTGGGTTTGGGTTTTTTTTGTTTTTGTTTTTTTGGGGGGGCGGGGGGGGGGGGGTTCTTTGAAGGGAAGGCCACATATTGTTCCTAAACTCTGATGCCATTATGCCTAGGTCTATGAGAAAAGCAGTATCATCAAACATCAAAGCGGAATTTAGTGTCGTGTGACTGCTGTAATGTTGGACGCGGCTGAATTGTATTGTGTAGTTAGTGTAAGGCTGGACATGATAATGATGGTGATGATAAAAATGATGATAATAATAATAATGATAATGATAACAATGATGATAATAATGATGACAGTAACAACATGGTAATATTTAATAATGATGATAATATTTTAGAAATGCTCCACTTTTCAGACAAGCGTTTGCTGTGTTTACAATAAAGGATTACACATACATATACATGTGTATGTGTGTGTATATATACATGTAGATACATATTGACATGTATGAGCGAGTGTGGCATACCATACACGACATACCATGCACAAACAAGTGTGTACACACACAATCATGCAAACAACTGCACACACAGACACACACACACACACACACACACACACACACACACAACTACAAGAATTTCAAGAAGCACATTAATCAGTGAGATGGAAGTCAGAACAGAAGAGGTGTGTTTTGAGAGACCCAGAATGGATCAGATGAACGATAGTTGTGTCCAGTTATGAGCACTAGAACAGCACAGGAATTGACTGCTGTCCTATTAATTTGATTATAATGGAGAGTGTCTTGCTCATGTTATATCCCCACTCTTTCGGCCAATAGGGTTTTTTGACAGTCCGTGTTGGAATGGTCCCCAAAGGCCAGCTGGCCCCCAAGGCTGCAGCACTAAGAGCCAGTACGATCCTGCCGCCTAGTTTGAGAGTCATAGTCCTTCACACAAGACTAAGCTGAGAATGAATTAGTTGCGAAGTGATGATCTGGCTGCTGACACTTTGTAGAACCACAGATGATTTTATATGTTCAAAATGGATCCAGGAATAGGGAATGGAAGTACTCGAACAACTCAGATGGCTGCGATGCAAAATCTGGGATTTTTATGTTCAGAGTTATTTTTGTAGATTGCCTGGTGCAGGCATATTTGTTTTAGTTTGGGGGTGGCTTTTGCTGTTTGAGCGTGTGGGTGAGAGATGTGTCATCATTGTGATAATTATGGATACAAGATATATATATATATATAGAGAGAGAGAGAGAGAGATAGATAGATAGATATATATATATATAGTGATAATTATGGATACAAGATCTCTCTCTCTCTCTGTATATATATATATATATATATATATTGTATCCATAATTATCACAATGATGAATATATATATATATACATATATATATATATACACACATATATATATATATATATATATATATATATATATATATATATATTCAAAATCAATATAGAGTGGATCAGGAGAGTTGATTGACTGCGTCAGGATGGACAGTGTTGAAGGTAAAACTGTGGTGAACTGTCATTGATTCCCGAACACATTGTGCAGAAAAACAAATCAAATCGAGTAATTTCACAATGCTGTATTGCATTTGACACTGCAGTTTTGTGTCACATTGTTTCGCTACATGTTGAATTAGCATTGTACTCTACTGCGTCTCGCCATACTGTATTGCATTGTAGTCTCTGGGGATTATCTTTTTGTTCTGCAGTAGATTTTTCCATGAGCTATGCTTTCTGATGGAAAGTCTGTGTAGTATAGAAGCTATCACCTTATCCCTCCTCTTGCATTAGTTATAATAAAAGAATATATTGTTTTGTCAGTCCAGAATGACTTTGGAATTTACATTTGTAGTTTTAACATAATCACTTTGATATAGAGAAATAGAGAAACTTGCATGCTCACACAAGCACTCACACACGTACACTCAACACAAGTATGCAAAGGAAGAGAGGTACATGAAGCACACACACACACACACACACACACACACACACACACACCAGGCAAAGTATTCTGAAATCATTGAATGTGGGAACTTGAGAAAGTGAAATCATGTGTATGTTTTTTGTTTTTTTTGTTTTTTGGTTTTTTTAATTGAAAGGAAGTCTGATTGCAGAAAAAGAAGCATGATGTAGAGTAAACTACAACACATTCCATGATGGTGAACCCTGAAGCGAACGGTTTATTCCTTGTTCTCTCATTTTGTTGTGTTTTGATTTGTTTTCTTTTATTCTCTAGCTTTCTTTTCGGCTGTTGTCTAATGGGTTGTTGTTTTTTTTCTGCTGTTGACTTTCAGGTGTATGGCTGTCTTTATTTATTTATTTAGTTGTTGTTGTTGTGTATGTGTTTGTGTGCGTGTGTGCGTACATGCTGAACTGTCTTCCACACCGTTTTAGTGGCACTACTCCAAACACCGTTTGGCCCAAATCCCCCAATGCTTAACCACACTCAGGCTTAGCATGCCACAGCCCCTGAGTGCCGGCAGTTCATAGGGAGCTATCAGTGATAGGTCTCTGTGAGGCCACACACCATAGGAGACCCTGCACTTGCTGCCAAGTAATGTTCAGAAATGCCTGTTCTGAGTCGTGGTATGCAGAACACACACTTGCTAAGCCCCCCACCCCCAAATCCCCCTGGGTCCTACTTGCAACTATGTGAAATATAGAGTGTGTGCAGCCAGCTTTCGTCATGGACTTTTCATTGCTTGCAGAGTGAGAAGTAAGTCATATGACAACATGCACAGACCACCACCATAACTGGCTTCTCTGGGTGAGCACTGCTTTTGTTCAGAAAGTGTTTCGGCAGAGTTTATAAATGGGTCAGTTCAAATACCTAATGGCAGATACGTGACAAGAAACACACTCAAAGTAAACATAGAAGACTAAAGCAAATAATGGGTGTAATAATGGAACAAGATATCTCGTAAACTTGCAAAAATAGTCACTGAAAATGTTCAAAATCATTTCTTCAGAACAGCAATTTTAGCAACAAAATTTTAGCCTTTCAGTGACCTGGGGAACCCTGACAAAAGCAGGCCTACACACCCTGCCTCAAAACTGCTTAGTTGTGGAGCTGGACTGATTTGAGTACTTCTCTGGGAGTAGAGACCTCCATCACATCCTTCCAGTGACAGTCCCCCTAGTTCTTGTTCCATGTTCCCTTCAATGCCTCACAGTGATGGTGCTGTTGTTGTTTTTTCTTCTTCTTTTTTTTTTGGGGGGGGGGGGGGGGGGGGGGATTTGTGTGTGTGTGTGGAAACAAAGCTAGAAATCCAGACTTGTTTCATTGGGCACTTGTTGATGGGACATGCTGGCTGCAATGGGAAGCATGGGTTCTTTTAAAAGAAATGGCACTGTTGTGGGGGTGAGGAGGGGGGGGGGGGGGGGGGTCCCTTCTGACTGAGCTGGTCCCCTGCTGGGTAAGTAGGGCCCTGAGTACTCTGAGTAGAGTCCCTGCTGAGTAAGGTACATGCTTCCTGGGTGGGTGGGTGGGTGGGGGATGGTGTAAAGTGAGCACTGTCCCTGCTGAGAGAGATAATAGTCCCCTTGCAGAGTAATATCTCTGCACTGTGATCGAGCAGGGTCCATATTGATAGAATAGGGGTCCCTGGCTGAGGGAGCAGGGTCTTTGTGAGGAGAGCAGGACCATCATCACTTAATTAATAAACAGGGCCCCTACTTCCTTTGTAGGGCCCCAACTTGTTTAACAAAGACCCCTACCTGCTATTAGTAGGGTAGGGACCTTACATTGTGGGTAATGTTCCCTGCTGAATGAGAAAGGTCCCTGCTGAGTAAGTTGCATTTATATTTGTATTTCTTTTTATCACAACAGATTTCACTGTGTGAAATTCGGGCTGCTCTCCTCAGGGAGAGCGTGTCGCTACAGAATTTTGCCAGGAACAACCCTTTTGTTGCCATGGGTTCTTTTACGTGCGCTAAGTGCATGCTGCACACGGGACCTCGGTTTATCATCTCATCCGAATGACTAGCGTCCAGACCACCACTCAAGGTCTAGTGGAGGTGGAGAAAATATCGGCGGCTGAGCCGTGATTCGAACCAGAGCTCTCAGATTCTCTCACTGCCTAGGCGGACGCGTTACCTCTAGGCCATCACTCCAGGGCTTATGCAAAGAGAGAGTGACTTCTTGATGATTGAACAGGATCTCTGTGAAGTGAGTAGGGTCCGTGCTTATTGAACAAGATCCTAGCCGTATTTTGGGTGTTGGAGTGACAGTTGACCCTGTTTTCAGCCTGGTTTCATTGTGGTAGAGTGATGGGTGAGTGAGGTACAGGGGGAGTCAAGCTGATGCGGTGGCTTGACAAGTATGTGTGTGGGTGTTGGGTGAGTGAGGTACAGGGGGAGTCAAGCTGATGCGGTGGCTTGACAAGTATGTGTGTGGGTGTTGGGTGAGTGAGGTACAGGGGGAGTAAGGCTGATGCGGTGGCTTGACAAGTATGTGTGTGGGTGTTGGGTGAGTGAGGTACAGGGGAAGTCAAGCTGATGCGGTGGCTTGACAAGTATGTGTGTGGGTGTTGGGTGAGTGAGGTACAGGGGGAGTAAGGCTGATGCGGTGGCTTGACAAGTATGTGTGTGGGTGTTGGGTGAGTGAGGTACAGGGGGAGTCAAGCTGATGCGGTGGCTTGACAAGTATGTGTGTGGGTGTTGGGTGAGTGATGGGTGAGTGAGGTACAGGGGGAGTAAGGCTGATGCAGTGGCTTGACATGTATGTATGTGGGTGTTGGGTGAGTGATGGGTGAGTGAGGTACAGGGGGAGTAAGGCTGATGCAGTGGCTTGACATGTATGTATGTGGGTGTTGGGTGAGTGATGGGTGAGTGAGGTACAGGGGGAGTAAGGCTGATGCAGTGGCTTGACAAGTATGTGTGTGGGTGTTGGGTGAGTGATGGGTGAGTGAGGTACAGGGGGAGTAAGGCTGATGCGGTGGCTTGACAAGTATGTGTGTGGGTGTTGGGTGAGTGATGGGTGAGTGAGGTACAGGGGGAGTAAGGCTGATGCAGTGGCTTGACATGTATGTATGTGGGTGTTGGGTGAGTGATGGGTGAGTGAGGTACAGGGGGAGTAAGGCTGATGCAGTGGCTTGACATGTATGTATGTGGGTGTTGGGTGAGTGATGGGTGAGTGAGGTACAGGGGGAGTAAGGCTGATGCAGTGGCTTGACAAGTATGTGTGTGGGTGTTGGGTGAGTGATGGGTGAGTGAGGTACAGGGGGAGTAAGGCTGATGCGGTGGCTTGACAAGTATGTGTGTGGGTGTTGGGTGAGTGATGGGTGAGTGAGGTACAGGGGGAGTAAGGCTGATGCAGTGGCTTGACATGTATGTATGTGGGTGTTGGGTGAGTGATGTTTTGTGCAGTTCACCTGTGTGCATTCACTGGCACGTTGTTCACATCGAGGACCTCCGGGTGGTGTGCTTGCTCTCTGACTGATCACAGCGTTCTGTGCACTGTGATGTTCAACAACCTTCCGTCACTCTTCATAGTCTGACTTGTGTTTTTTACTTGGAGAACAAAAGGGCACCTCAGCAGTTGTAACATTCTCTTTTTTTTTCCTGTTTTCCCTTGCAGTTGAAGGTTATATTTGTCAAGAAAACATGTAATCAAATTCCACATTAACTTGATTAAGGTTATTAAAAACGCAAAAATACATTGTCAGAATCACAAAAATACACAATCTGTTTCTGTCAAAAACCAGTGAAAAGTTACACAGTAGAATCTACTTCAAGGAGTGATACATAACACTGACAATCACTTCACTGAAGTTTTATTATTCGTTAGTTGCAAGGGATTTTTTAATTTTATTAACCCGCCATCCCAAAACACACACACACACACACTCACCCCAGTAGTAACATTCTGTAATCGTTGAACCATTTTTTGCTTTGGGTACATGTTACTCATGAGCCTTGATGATTTAATGTAATGGTCTGTAAAATATTGAATCATAGTTGTTGCCTGAGGCATCTGATGTATTACTTCTCACCAACTTTTTTTTCTTCTTTTCTTTTTTTGTACAAGTGGCTGCATTTTTCTGAATCAGTGTCTCTGACAGGTGAATGGTGCGGGTGGGGTGGGGGTGGGGTGAGGGTGGGAAGGAGAGGGGGAGAGGAGGAGGAGGCTTGTGCAGAAGAACAACAGCAGCAGAAAGAAACGATCATGGCATTGGAGTGGTTGCAGCCATGTTGCGTTTGTGGTGAAAATGACAGGCTCAACCAGAGTTTGGCCATAATGGGTGAAACTCATCGGCTCACCCAAGAGTTTGGCCATAATGGGTGAAACTCATCGGCTCACCCAAGAGTTTGGCCATAATGGGTGAAACTCCTCAGCTCACCCAAGAGTTTTGGCCATAATGGGTGAAAAATCACTGGCTCAGCAGTAAGGTGTTGGTGGATACTAACTCACCAGTGAGGCTCACCAGTGTTTGGCCACGTAGAGGGGTGGTGAAGGGGTGGGGGAGGTGAGGGGGGGAACTCACTGGCTGATCAGTGTGAACGAAACTCACTGGCGGATCAGTGTCTAATTATGTTGATGAAAACTATCAACTTACCAGCGTTGGTGACCAGTGTTTTTGCAAGTGCTGGTATCAGCATAAACAGCAACATGGTGCTGCTCAGAGAGAATAAAAACCTCTTTATTATGCAACAATTTTGGTAGCATGTGTATGTTTATGTGTGTACGTGCTTTGTTTTTTAGTTTTTAATAACGAGTGCTATGGTTTACAGTGAAAAAAGGTAATAAAGCTTATGCAGCAAAAGCACAAAATGTGTGTGTGTGTGTGTGTGTGTGTGTGTGTGTGTGTGTGTGCAGCACACACTCTAAACACTTGACATTTCTCACAAGCACTGATGAAACTAGTCCTAATTTGACATGCAAAAAAAACAATACAAACTTTTCTCTCTTTCTCTCTGCACATCTTTCACACAATGGTCTTCACTTTTCCAAATAAAATACAACTCATGCGAGCAAACAGTCCCAAGGTTTATTGATAAGCAGTCATCCGGTGCAATAGAGTTTGGCATCAGGTTTCAGAGACTTCTCAATCTGTCCAATGATCCAAGGTTTATTGGGATGGTGATTCAAAGCAAAGGAATTTGACATAAGATTTCACTGAGACTTCAGTCCAGTGCCTATCAGTCACTTATTCAAGGTGACAGAGTTTGGCATCAGATTTCACTGAGACTTAGTCCAGTGCTTATCAGTCACTTATTCAAGGTGACAGAGTTTGGCATCAGATTTCACTGAGACTTTTCAGAAGAGAGCGTGCCAGTCTCTGGGAACACTCAGGAAAGCCCTTCGGCAAATGGATACTCTGTGGGTAATACTCTGAGGCAAAGAAATAATCAAGAGTTCAACTGGGTCATATTTTGCCACAACCCATGTCTGCTATGTGAAGAGGCAAAAGCTGGTTCTGAACACCTCAAACAAAGAACTCTAAATGTCGAACACACTGCATTCACCACTCTATAGATAAATCATAATACAAATGAGAACTGCTGTTCCTGTTATCAATAAATAGTGAAAGCCACATGGAATATACACAGTCATTCTATATATGGATGTTTTAAAACAAAACAGTAGTTTATTACAAAACTACTTTGTTCTGATGATTCAAAGATCTTTTCCATTGTAATTTCATAACAAAAGCCTATAATTTGGGAGAGAAAAAAGGGATGAACCATAAAAGTCTACCGATACATATTATTAAAATAAGTCCTTTCTGTAAATGCAAAATAAAGCTGAGATAGTGGGCAGGTGCAGCAGGTATCAATAACTCATATCAAAAGTATATATACAAAGGATAATACTTAACTGAAAAGTCCTCTCTATGGGCGGGTATATAACAGAATTCATCTAATGGAAAATTAAGATTAAAAAAAAAAAGTGTTGATTATGTTATTTCAGAGCCTAAACAAATGATAAATCAAAACAAAAAGCCTGATTTAGAAATAATATGTAGCACAAAAACTTCATTCAGTGGTAAATAACCCACAAAGTCCAATAGCAGACGTGATCACTCCACACGTACTGCTTCACATATTATGAAACTACAAGAAAAACGTATCACAACATAGGAACAACATCCTTGGTTTCGATGTTTTGTGATGGTTGGAGTACTTTGCGTAGTCTGGCCATGATTCCCCAGCATTCACACCTCCAGTCCTCCACACCCACCCCTCTCCTCAAACCCACCTCCATCCCTTTTATCACAGAAGGCCATATTCATCCCTCTATACATACACTACCAATCAACTCCTTTCTGAAACTCTCTCTTCCACATCCTCTGTGTGAAAATCTCTTCTTTCAGTTGCATCCTGTTGCTCCTTTGTATACTTCTCTCTTCCTTATCTTCTCTCTCTCTCTCTCTCTTGTGTTTGAAAATCTCTTCTTTCAGTTGCATGCCGTTGCTATTTTCAGTAACTCTCTCTCTTCCACATTCTCTCTTTCTGTTTGAAAACTTCTTCGTTAAGTTGCACGCCGTTGCTCTTTTCTGTAATTCTCTCTCTTCCTTATCCTCTCTCTCTCTCTTCTCTCTGTTTGAAAACCTCTTCTTATCAGTTGCATCCCATAGCTACTTTCTGTAATTCTCTCTCTTCCACATCCTCTCTCTCTCTCTCTAAAAATTTCTTTCAGTTGCCTGCCGTTGATCTTTTCTGTAACTTTCTCTCTCTCTTCCACATCCTCTTACTCTCTCTCTCTCTCTCTACCGCATCCTCTCTTTCTCTGAACATCTCTTCTTTCAGTCGCATCCCACTGCTCTTTTCTGTAACTCTCTCTCTTCCACATCCTCTCTTTCTCTGTCTCCCTGAAAATTTCTTTCAATTGCCTGCCATTGCTCTTTTCAGTAACTTACTCTCTCTCTCTCTCTCTCTCTTCTGCATCCTCTCTTTCTCTGAACATCTCTTCTTTCATTCGCATCCCACTGCTCTTTTCTGTAACTCTCTCTCTTCCATATCCTCTCTCTCTCTCGTGCTCTTCCATATTCTCTCTCTCTCTCTCTCTCTGTGAAAATCGCTTCTTTCAGCTGCATCCTGTTGCTGAATTTATTCCTTCTCACTATTTCCTTGGGCATTTTTTTTTCATTCTGCAAAGATATTCTTTCACGACCAGCAGTGTTGAACATGATACTGATTAGGCAGACTGCCTTCACCTTTCTCTGTGCTCCAATGTCTGTACCACTGAAATATTTCTTCTTCTGCGTTCGTGGGCTTCAACTCCCACGTTCACTTGTATATACGCGAGTGGGCTTTTTATGTGTATGACCGTTTTTACCCCGCCATGTAGGCAGCCATACTCCGCTTTCGGGGGTGTGCATGCTGGGTATGTTCTTGTTTCCATAACCCACCGAACGCTGACATGGATTACAGGATCTTTAACGTGCATATTTGATCTTATGCTTGTGTATACACACGAAGGGGGTTCAGGCACTGGTAGGTCTGCACATACGTTGACCTGGGAGATCGTAAAAATCTCCATCCTTTACCCACCAGGCGCCATCACCGTGATTCGAACCCGGGACCCTCAGATCGAAAGTCCAATGCTTTAACCATTCGGCTATGGCGCCCGTCACTGAAATATTTCATCTCTCCTGTGTTCTCTCTGGTCCTGCAAAATTTGTCCTCCTTCCGCTGTCAGTATGACACTCCTTGACAGTTGCTCCAAATTGTTGTGTCATTAAAGCTGGAAAGAAGCCAGCACACACACACACACACACACACACACACACACACACACAAAGCACACACACCAATCCTTTCACTGCACATCTTATCTGTCACATTCATTCCTGTTTTTAACATTTATGTAACAAAAGAACAAAGCGCCTTTATACTGAATAAAAAATTTTTTTAAATATAAGTGCATTACTCATATTGCTGAATACACCTCTATTATGTGCAGCCAAAAAAAAAACAAAAAACCCCCAAAAAACAACATACAAATAGCATTTAATTAGCAACTGTGTAGTTCAAGCAAAACCCCTGAAAAATCATACAAATAGTGTTAAACAGCTGTGTAGTTGAAGGGGTTTTGTTTGTTAAAAACCCTGAAAAATAATACAAATAATGTTAAACAGCTGTGTAGTTTAAGGGTTTTTTTGTAAGTAATTGCATAGAAAGTTTTTGTATGTAAAACAATGGCAGGGTGAGAGGTCTTCCTTCAATCTCTCAATATAGATGTGACAAAGCATAGCAAATAGAAATAACAGATAACTGCCTTGTCAATAAACAATTTGTAAATAAATACAAAATTAATGGCTATATAGTTTAAGCATTTTTTTTTTCTTTTTGTAAGTAGCTAACTGCATGGTAAGTTTTTATGCATAAAACAATAGCAGAGTAGGTCTTCGATCTCCCAAGATAAATAAGACAAAGCACAGCAAATAAAATAACTCTCATGCAGTGACGATAGTGAGTCGAGGGGTATGCTTCAAGAGGACCTAAATCGATTACAGCAATGGTCCATGGACTGGCAACTCCGTTTCCATCCAGATAAATGCAGCGTCCTAAGATTGGGCAACCCTAAGGAAGCAGCCCACTACTGCATGAGAGGACGGGATCCTCTGGGAGTGGAATGCACACATTGGCTGGAGGAGAGTGACGTACAGAGAGACCTGGGTGTACTGGTGGACAAAGACCTAAGCTTCAAAAATCATGTGGCACATGCAACAGCAAAAGCCAACAAAGTCCTAGGGGTCATAAGAAGGTCTTTCGACCATCTCACGCCAGAAACCTTTGTCTCGCTCTATAAGTCCCTGGTGAGACCAGTCATTGAATATGGTCATTCAGTTTGGCAGCCAAGACATAAGACCCTACGCACTGACATAGAGGATGTACAGAGGCGAGCAACCCGCCTGATAGGCTCCCTGAAGCAGCTGTCCTACCCAGAGCGTCTCGCTAGTCTGAGACTGCCTAGCCTGGAACATCGCCGAACAAGAGGTGACATGATAGATGTGTACAAGTACGTACACGGAATATACGACACAGATCGACCCGTGCTGCACCTCTTTCAAGGCAGGGACACCCGGGGAAACACCCTCAAGCTGGCCAAGGGTCATTGCAGGCTGAGCTTGCGTGCTGGGTATTTTTCCCAGAGAGTCGTCACTGTATGGAATGGCCTCCCTGATAGTGTGGTGACCGCCCCATCAGTAAACGCCTTTAAAAACAGACTGGACACGCATTGGAAGAGCCTGCCTACACTGTACGACCCAGCCTGTCACCATTAATATGCCACGCATGCTACATAATAAGTGAGAGATATTTCTGGATCGGTGAACAGGCCGGTTAGGCCTTCAACACCGCAATATACAAGTACAAGTACAAGTAAGTAAGTTAATATATATGATAGTCAGTCATGTCCAACTATGACCATCAGAACAGCAGAGGAAACAACTGCTGTCCAGACTATTTAGGCTAGAATTTGATTATAGTGGAGAGTGTCTTGCCCAAGTTATATCCCCACTCTCTCCGCCAAGTGTGTTTTAGGACGGTTGGCGTTGGGATGGTTCCCACAGGCCAACTAGCCCCTAAGGCTGCAGCACTAAGAGCCAGTGCAATTTTGCCTCCTAGATCAAGAGTCATTCATTCAAAAAAAAAAAAACAAAAAAAAAAAAACCCCTAAAAGATTTCCCATTGCATCAGAGAAACCTCTGATAATACATTGTAAATAAATGAATAGTATAAACAGAAACTGTTCATCATGACAATTTCACACCAAAACAATCACAAAAGTTATCAGTAAGTAAATAAGTTAATCAAATAAATGTATTATCAGGCATATGCTCATTTCATTGTCAGGAATGTATATATACAAATATATATATATATATATCTTTGTAAAAACAAGTAGCTATGTTCATGTGCAGTGCTTTTGTTATATCTACAACAAAAAATACTTTATTTTCATTGAAAACTTGTTACAAATCAAGTGAAGAAAGTAGAAATGCAAAGAAGGGAGTTGCCTTGGCTTAAGCACTCACTTCAGAGGTTAACATCCTCAACAAGTCATGAAAAAGACGTTTCATGATTGGTTAACCAAAACACAGTTTTGTTTGTGTACGCGTGTAGTGAGGTGATATGCTTATGTATTCCCATGAAAAATGTGTAATCACCCCTTCAAATGGAGCCACAGCCTTGCTGGTTAAGCTAGCATTATCGTTGTCACATCCTCTGTCCACACATTCCAGGGTTGCCATACGCTTTAGTCCTATACAGGAATGCAGTAATCCACACTAAGAATATTGCATCTGGTCTCTGAATTGTAACTTCGTGTTCTTATTGTTTGATAACATGCATTTAAGCAAAAGAAAAAAAAAATGTTTCGTGTTGAAATTTCTTACCCTTTCCCTATCATGAGACAACTTACTTCAAACAAAATCATGTGCAAATACACAATGTTGTTTTTGGTCAAAGTTTCAGATACAAAACAAAAAGGAGCGAAACACAGCTCCAAAATGGCAGTATTATTTTATAAAAGCACATAAGCATAAGGGAATATTAGAAGAATACGTTTTTGCTACAGACTGCAGTCAGCCCATTGGAAACATTCTGATTGTGAGCAGTTTTGAAGATACACCAAACTTCATCTATATTATATCATCAAATTAAGAATGGGGAGGATGGTGCACCAAAACTTTCTGTGTAGATGATACAAACTCTTGTCGTAATACTTCAATCTTCCTCACAAGCGTGGTACAAATCATTCATGCATGCGCACATGCGCGTGCGCGTGTGTGCGCACGCACACACAGAGATAGCCTCTTGCCTTCCTTACTACTGTTTTGTCAACTCGCCAATAGCAGATTACGGATCCCGTTACAGAGCCAATCAATTTTTGTTACAAACACACACACACACATACACACACAAGTGCAATGTTTATCCATATAAATAGGAATCATATTTGTTTAAATTGATATTTAGATATGAAAATATATAGTTATAAATACGACACAATTCAGAATGTGTTTTAAACCATCAGAATATCGCCCCCCAAAACTCCTCATATCACAGACTTCTCATAAACACATGATACAGATTAGATACTGCATAAAGGAACAAGAGATCCTTAAAAAAATGCAACCACTGTATTATGCATTGTACAGACCAAATCACTCAGAGAGTGACACATACTTTTGGCTATGTGTGAGCTCTAACAACTACCCCCTTCATTCCTCCATGCCCCTGTATCAGCTAACCTGCAAAAGTTTACAGTAACTTTCACCAACATCCGGTGATAAGTTTAATATCTTGCACAAGGAAAAAACAAATAAAACTGAACACCGGAAAAAAAAAAACAAAAAAAATGGGTGGCGCTCTCAGTGTAGCGACGCACTCTCCCTGGGGAGAGCAGCCCAAATTTCACACAGAGAAATCTGCCATGATGAAAAAAAGAAAAATTCAAAAAGTGTGCCAAGAAATTCAGTAAATGTTCCACTGTGGGATAAAGCGTATCAAAGCAGATATGCACAGTTATCTGTAATGATTTTGTTTTAGTTTGAATATACAAAATAACAGAGGGTCTAATACAATTGTTCCATTCACATTTTATTAGTTGATTTGAGCTGGCTGTACTCTTCTCTTTTTTTTCTTTCTTTTTTTGTGAAGCAAGTTTTAGTACTGTCATCCGTTCAAGGACTTTCTGTCATTGAAAGACTTGTTCCACGATTACCCTTGCCAAGTGCAAGGTCAAGTGGTCTTGTTGTTGTTGTTTTCCATTTGTTTATCTTTACATAATGTAGTATAATGTTTCTTTTTGATTCATGCTGACTTACTTGTTTTTTTGGTCTGATTTGAATTCTTTGACATTGAAATTAAATCACATAAATGTCCTTTCCTCTCCTTTCCATAATTAACTCCTATTTCTTATTACCTTTTCACAAGAAGAAACGAAATGTTCAACTCGAGTACACATGGATATAAATAACACATACAAAAATACATATCTTTGATATGGAAATGCGCACCATTTGGAATAAAGCTTTACCCATTTCTGTTTATTCACAAGTATCCTCCACCCTTCAGGAGATCAGCTTTAAGCCCATCACACACGGGGCGTCAAGCAGCAAGTTTCATGCAACAAGCAGCAACTTTCACACAGCACCCAGTGTGTGAGGTTTTCAGACAGCAAGTCGCACGCCACGCAGCAAGATCGCCGTCGCCACGCACCGTGTTTCTTCAATAGAACTTGTCCTATTCCCCAGTGACAAAAGCGACAGACGTGCGTGGAGCAACCAATCACGAGACCTGCTCGTTTCACGTGAGACATCGTTTGGAATCTATTTCAGCAAGTTTCAGAACATGACTTTCCAAATATGGAGCGTGATGATTGATGCCTGGGGAGATTTGTCGCGTGTGTGCGAGCGACACGCCTCACTACAGGTTTCAGGCGTCCGTGCGACAAATGTAGCGAGGCATCAAAAACTGATGCACGGCCGACGCTGACGCCCCATGGGCGACGGGCTTTATCATGCCAAAGATCATACCACACTTGAGAAACTGGCCCATGAAGGAAAGAAAAAGTTGAGGGAAGAGGAGTGGAAGAGAACTGACCTAACAGCGTGGCACTAACGGCAGATCAGCCCACGATGATGAAGACCTTGACCTTGACCAAACTTCTGGACACAGCACAGGTTCTGGCACTGCAGTATCTTCTTCATCAGCAGACAGGTGCGATTTCAGCTCATTTTCCAATGTGCACAACAGCTGAGTGGTTAAAGCATTGGAATTTCAATCCAAGGGTCCTGGGTTTGATTCCCAGTCACAGGGCCTGATAGGTTGGAGATTTTTTCCTGGTCTCTCAGATCAACAGATGTGCAGATCTGCCAGTCCCTTGAACACACTTTGTGCACATTCATTTGTGGAAGATCAAACATGCACGTAAAAGATCTTGTAATCAAAGTCAGCATTCGGTGCATTGTGGAAAGATAAACAATACCCAGCATGCACACCCCTAAACATCAGAAAATGGTTCTCTGTATGGGCATGGTAAAAACGTTCGTGCATGTAAAAGCTCATGCATACATACAAGCGAATGTAGGATTTGCAGTCCCTGAACGCAAAAGAAGAAAAAATAGTTAATTCTCCAGACACCAGTGAGGCTGAGTACAATATCCACATCACCAAGATCAAGTCTGAGCCAATGTACATCATCCTTTCTTTGGCATCTACAGTTAAGAGTCAGGTTACCCCTCAAACCATCAGCTGTTGTACTGCTGGTGTACAACAAATCGCACCAAGTAGCTGTCACTCAGATAAATACATCACATCCACCAATACATCTTTGTTCCTGTATATCAGAACACCAGCTGCAGATCAATAAGCAGTCAATTATAAACGTTAACATGCTTGTGATCCAAAACATCAAAAACTACACTTCACATGTACACCTGTGATCAAGCATTGTATCATCATCTTCTTCTTCTTCCCCCTCAAGTCTGTGATGAGCCACTGGGGATGCCACACAGAAGAACTGTTCACCACCAGGTTCCTCCAGATCTGTAGCTTGTGCGTCAAAACCTCAGGGTCTCAGCAAAATCAATGGTGGTGCATTGTACGGAAGACGTTAAGCAGAAGACTCCACATCTGGTGCAGTCCACCTGGCGGGGCCAAAGTAATCATCATTATGATGACGATGTCCCTGATTATGATGTCGTCGACCACCGCTCTCTCCCTCCTCACTGACCTTCTGTCCCTCCTCGCTGTCCTTTGAAAGCGGCCGACGTTTGTTGGGTGTGGCGTAAATATCAGAGGGTCCTGCTCCCGAACTGTCTCCCTGATCACCGTGGGAAAGTGATGATGGGGGAGTGTGTGTGTGTCTGTGCGGCTGTCTGCTGGCGAGGTCTCCTCTGTCTCCATGGTGATTGCCTCTCTCGCCCTTGGTCCCGGAAGCCGTTGCATCTGCTGCAGCCCTCGTCAGTGGGGGGGAGCGGAATCTGTGTGGGTGGGGGTGGGTGCTCAGTAGAAGCCAGGGCCTCTCTCTGGCTGATGATCGACTCCAGAGTTTCGTCAGCGACACGGGCCACAAATTTTTCCTGTTTGCTGGATAGACCTTTGTGGCCTGATGACCTTGACCCTGCCTCCTCAGCCTGGTAAGGTTGGCTCAGTCCTTGCTGACTGGTGTGTTGCTGCTGTTGTTGTGCATGCTCACCATGTTCTTCTCCACGAACAATGTTGTTCTCTCCCTTTCCCTGTCCTCCTCCCAAGTCTTCATAAGTCGTCGTTGGAGACCGCAGCCTGAGATCCAGGTCCTCGATGGTTTCGTACTGACCGCCTGCGTGACCTTCACCCCCGACCCCCTGACCTATGCCCTCTAGGTTGTGGAAGTCGTCGACAGGGATGTCCACCGGTGCCGGATCCCGGCGGTGACGGCTGCGGCTGTACCAGTAGTGGAGTCCCAGGAAAGCACCGAACCCTCCCCCTCCCTCCTCCAGCTTGCCCGCTTTCTTGGCCCTCAAGTAGCGCCTGCAGACAACAACACAGTGTTTCATTGTGTCAGTGGCTAAAGCAGACACTTCTATGCCTGTACACAATAACACAGTGTTTCAATACTTAACTGGTTACGCGCATTAGGACGTTATCCACTGTATATAAATAGTGCAAAAGGTGTATCAAGTACTGGTTAAGGTTGCTGAATATGAATGTGCACCGATTACCCAGACAGGCATATTTGATGTTGTTTAACTTAGACGAAAGGGGAAAAAAATGCTGGGTGTCTTTAGTAAAAAATACTTTATTTAGACTTGGGTTTGGATATGTCTGGTTGCAAGAAGGCATTGGTTGTGAGCAAACATTTTTGTCATTATTCAAGCAAAGAATGAAAGATATATTTATGCAGGAGTGGGACGAGTCAGTAACGTCTAAAGATATATATCATAACTACAGACTGTTTAAAACTGGTTTTCAGTGTGAGCAATATTTTGACTATGTGGATAAAAAGTGTTTTAGGGACTGTTTGGTAAAATTACAGCTTGGTTTGCTCCCAATAAATGGATCATTTTTTTAGAAAAACATTCAAATGTAATTCAAATTACGCATGTAAACGTTGTAATGTGATCGAAGATAAAAACCATTTTATAAACAATTGTGTCCTTTACAATAACCTGCGGCAAAAACATCAGAACTCTGAAGGTCAATCGTATGTTCACTTGATAAAGAATGGTTCTGTTTACAGTATTCGTAAACTCTGCATTTATATATTTAATGCCCTGAAGATATGACAGGAATTCTGTGACAACAATGATGAAAGTTAGAATTAATCTACTATGCACGAGAAGCACTTTTGTTCTACAGGTTAAGTTAGTACGTATTTTACATTTTGTTGTGGCTGAGTGATCACCATATTGTGTACTTTTGACCTCTTTCTATGGGCCGGAGGCCTGGAGATTAAAGTTTTGTTCTTGTTCTTCTAAAAAAAATACTTAATTGGTTAAAGCAAAGACTTCTACGCCTGCACACAACAACACAGTGTTTCAAAATGTCAGTGGTTAACTCTTTCACCACCAAGATTCTGAGTGGAAAAACACTCCCCGGCACCAAATATTTTAGAAGCAATGCTCTCTCAGTCACAGGCTTTGGTTCGTGTCAAAACAACACAATGGACGTGATCAAGGGACAAAGGTTAGTCATTTTTCTATTGGCAGGAAACTGGCTGCTGCTGTCAAGCTTTGTTACAATGTGAAAAATGGTCCTCACAACATACCCCTCATTGTCAACAAAAGTCAACTATGGCGGTGAAAGAGTTAAAGTAGAGACTTCTACGCCTGCACACAACAACACAGTGTTTCAGTGCTTAAGTGGTTAAAGTAGATACTTCTACGCCTGCACACAACAACACAGTGTTTCAGTGCTTAAGTGGTTAAAGTAGAGACTTCTACGCCTGCACACAATAACACAGTGTTTCAGTGCTTAAGAGGTTAAAGTAGAGACTTCTACATCTGCACACAACAACACAGTGTTTCAGTGCTTAAGTGGTTAAAGTAGAGACTTCTACACCTGCACACAACACAGTGTTTCAATGCTTAAGTGGTTAAAGTAGAGACTTCTACGCCTGCACACAATAACACAGTGTTTCAGTGCTTAAGTGGTTAAAGTAGAGACTTCTACATCTGCACACAACAACACAGTGTTTCAGTGCTTAAGTGGTTAAAGTAGAGACTTCTACATCTGTACACAACAACACAGTGTTTCAGTGCTTAAGTGGTTAAAGTAGAGACTTCTACATCTGCACACAACAACACAGTGTTTCAGTGCTTAAGTGGTTAAAGTAGAGACTTCTACGTCTGCACACAACAACACAGTGTTTCAATGCATCCATGGCTAAAGTAGAGACAATACAAATACAATACTACCCAAGATTTGGATCTTTTTCTTGTCTATTAATAAGGTAAAGAAGTTTTTCCCATTTTCTCTCAACAAGTCAGTGATTTTTGTTTTGTTTGTTTCTCTCAAAAAGGCATTGAATGTTTGTTTTGATCTCAGTGAAGAAAGTGTTTCTTTTTCTTTCAATAATACAATGATAGATGTAGATGCAAGGTAACATGGGAGTTGTGTATTCTAAGAATAGTTTCTATGCATGTATTCCTTAGTTGTTGTTTTTTTTGTTGTCTTTTTGTTTGATGTCTTTAAAATTGCTGTGAGCAGTGTGAGGGGGGGGGTTGTAAGAGATTCGGGGCAGGGGGCTATGCGGGGGAAGGGGGATGGCATTGGGCCCATGCATTGGGTGGTTCAAAAGAGGGGAGGGGTGGGGGGGTATGGGGGGGGCAGAGAGCGATTGGGAGGTGGGGAAGAAGGTTGGAGGGTTTATGTGAGAGAGAGACAGAAAGAGAGAATGAGAGAGAGAGAGAAAAAAACAAACTGGTCAGTGGTTTTATGTATTATATTTCTTACATTTTGAGTGCGCCATTACTTTTTTTTTTTTTTTTTTTTTTTTTACAATTTCATGAATGTAAAACATCATTTTAATGTTGCACTGTCTCACACTATCTTGTCACCCATGTATGAATGATTGAATTAAAAACAAAAACAAAAGAACCACACACACAAAAACAAAAAAAACCTGAGGGTTGCAACCCTTGAGCGCAGAAAGAAAGAAAGAATGAAAAATTCCCCATCACAGTACAGTGCTCACTGCACCTGCTGTGTAAACAGTGCAAAAAAATTTTTCCAATCTCCCAGGTCAACAACAGATATGCAGACCTGCTAGTGCCTGAACCCCCTTCATGTGCATAAGCATGCAGGAGATAAAACACACAAATGTTAAAGATCCCGTAATCCATGTCAGCGTTTGGTGGATTATAGAAACAAGAACGTACCCCCCAGCTCCCAAAAAAACAAACCAACCTAGAGTATGACTGCCTGCCTACATGGTAGGGGTAAAAAACGGTCATACACGTAAAAGCCCTTCTAATAATGATTGAAACGTACACATACGCGCGCGCGTGAGAGCTCAACACGCAGGCACACACACGCGTGCACACAAAATGATGCATGCACGCGCACGGGCACACACGCAACACACACAGTTGTTACACTCTGAATGTAATAGTATTTTACCCACATGTTTTTCTTTTTACATAATAATAGATGTGTACATGGTGATAAGTGAAGGGTGTGTCAGTTGTTGTTTTTCTTGTTTTGTTTTTTTGCTGACGGGCATTTTATTTTAAGTGAGCCTAAAGAAAATTTTCTGTTTTTGGTTGAAGCAGATAATAAAGTATTTTGAATTGAACTGAATTGAAATGAACACAAGTGAACGAGGGAGTCGCAGCCCATGGCTGAAGAAGAAGAAGAGGAGGAAGCGGCAGTGCAGTACTCACCTCCAGATGATGAAACCCAGCACCACAGAGACGGCGATCAGGACGATCACCAGAATGACAAGGCCCACGATCACCCCGGTATCCTCCCCTGTCACCACACAACAACATAAAACACACACACTCACTTCTTTCATATCACAAGCAGCTGCCAGGTATAAACCCTGCAGAGAGATTAGGTGGCATTGTTATCTCTCTGTCTTGATTGAAAAGGTCTTCAGCTCTCATCAGAATGGTTACACCATAGTTGGAAGCACATACACACAGAGAGAGAGAAACACACACACACACACACACACACACACACACACACACACACACACACACACATATATATAAACCCTGCAGATAGCTTAGGTGGCATTGTTATCTCTGTCTTGATTGAAAAAGTCTTCAGCTCTCATCAGAATGGTTACACCATAGTGGGAAGCACACACACACACACACACATGTACACATACACAACACACACTATATTGATTTTGTTTGCTTGGTAAATCCACACCACAAAGCACCCTGGAGCCAGCTGCAAGTCCTCTTTCCATGACAATGGAACAGTTCCCCTTTAAGCAAATGCTCACTTACTCAGGAACACACACACACAGTGACACTCTCTCTCTCTCTCTCTCTCTCTCAAGCTGCAAGTCCTAAATACATGACAATAGAACAATTCCCTCTTACCAAATATTCACTCATACACAGATACTCTCTCCCTCTCTTTCTCCTTTTTATTTTATTTTATTTTATTTCATTTTTACTAGTTGACAATAGACTAAAACAACACACACATCTCTCTCTCTCTCTCTCTCTCTCTCTCTCTCTCTCGAGCTGCAAGTCCTAAATCCATGACAACAGAACAATATTCTCCTTCAACCAAATACTCATACACAGGTTCTCTCTCTCTCTCTCTCTCTCTCTCTCTCTCTCTCTCTTGCTCTCTCTCTATTACTTTTTACAATGTTTTCCATTTATTACTTTTTACAATGATGATGATGATTATCATCATCATCATCATTAGTAGTAGTAGTAGTAGTAGTAGTAGTAGCAGTAGCAGCAGCAGCAGCAGTAGTAGTAGTAGTAATAGTAGTAATATTTACCAACATTATGATTGTTGTATATCTGTCACTGTTGTCACAAGGACAGATTGGAAGACAAGGCAATGCCTAGAATCTTTACCCTTGAGTAATAAAGTTTTTCAATCTTTTAATCTTGAATCTTTCTCTGTATTGTACACAAGCATTTTTTGAACCTTTGAATCTTGAATCTTTCTCTGAATTGTACACAAACATTTTTTTTATCTTTGAATCTTGAATCTTTCTCTGCATTATACACAAACATAACTGTCATGCCAATCAAATGATTTTTTCCCAGTTCTTACACTACAGATACATGATCAAAATACCTTCCCCCTACAAAAATCAAGGAGACAGTTATACCATGAACAAACTTTATCTGACGATGCACTTCGCAGGCCTATGACACTGTTGAAAGTGACTGCTGTTGTTTGAAGTGCAAGAATACACATGGTTAGGTGGTGTTTGTTTTCTGATCTTTTTTGCTTTGTTTCCAGAGCCAATGTCTTTGTTATCTACACACCAGTTTTCATCTTACTCAATGGATGATTTTCTGACCAAACAGTGCGAACTTCAATTTTAAAAAGTGAAACTTCTCTTGTGAAGCTGATCTTATGAAGGTTTCGTGGGCTGCAACTCTCTCATTCACTAGGGTTTTTTCATAAGTGATTCATCATTCTTACCCGCAATTTAGGCAGTCATGTTCCTATTTCAAAGATGACTTATTGGGATCAAAATGATCAATCTTTCTCCATGTGTTTGTTTTCGTTTTTTGAAGATTCTGTTCTCTCTGGTCCAGTTTGAGTCCAAAGCAATGCAACAAAAAGTGTAGAGACTGCTGCCGACCACACAGACTGCTGATTACTTCCCTTTTACTGACAGATTGTGAAAAGCCACTTTGGTTAACTCACTCAGTACAGCCAGTCCTCTTTTCTCCTCTACACAGACCCCTCAGATGTCCAGTGGGTGTCTGAATGACCCAACCTTTAGCTTCCGTCGTCAGAATTGTGGTATTCTTTGTCAACATTCACGTCTTCAGTATAAGAGCCTTCCGCTTGCAATATTTTGATGATGGTAATTGGGGTGAAACGCTGTTAACGTCGTCTCTTTCGCCATTCGTATGGAAAGAGTTAAAGAAGAAACACAGAGCTGTAAAATGCACATTAAGTTAACTGCTGTGAGATTTACTTGAGGGTGTACAACCTCCCACATAAGTAACAAAAAGCAGTTAAATTTCTTAAAGAAAGAAAAGAAAAAGTTGCCTTTATAAATCTTCATTCTATCCTGCTTCTTTCCTGTTGGCATTTCTATAAACCATTATCTGAACACTAAAAAAAATGTGGATGGTTCAGGTTGTTCCTTTATCCTGTCTTGTGCTGGGTGTTCTCGGACTGTGCGCAGATCGCACAGCGACTGGCCAGCCAAAGAAACATGCAACAGAAGCAAACTGAGTGCGTTGGGTTATGCCGCTGGTCGGGCATCTGCCTAGCAGATTTGGTTTAGCACGTATGGATTTGTCCACACACAGTGATGCCTCCTTGAGAAACTGAAACCGAAAACTGAAACTGTTGCTGCCTTCTTCTCTTTTTTTTTTTTTCCTGATGTGCAGCTGCCTTCTTGATGACACATGTATATATGTTGTGTGATATCAAAATGCACATGCACCCCCCAGATGACATGTATATATGTTGTGTGATATCAAAATGCACATGCACCCCCCAGATGACATGTATATATGTTGTGTGATATGCACATGCACCCCCCAGATGACACGTATATATGTTGTGTGATATCAAAATGCACATGCACCCCCCAGATGACACATGTATATATGTTGTGTGATATCAAAATGCACATGCACCCCCCAGATGACACGTATATATGTTGTGTGATATCAAAATGCACATGCACCCCCCAGATGACACATGTATATATGTTGTGTGATATCAAAATGCACATGCACCCCCCAGATGACACGTATATATGTTGTGTGATATCAAAATGCACATGCACCCCCCAGATGACACATGTATATATGTTGTGTGATATCAAAATGCACATGCACCCCCCAAGAGCAGAGTATAACTGCCACTGTGGTGGGGGCAGAAATGGTCACACACGTGAAAACCCAGTTGTGTACATGAGTGAAAGTTGGTGTCACATCCCACGAACAAAGGAGACTGTTCTGAGACTGGCCCAAAACAGACTAGAGTACCCCTGAAAACAGAGTATGGCTGCCTACATGGTGGGGTGAAAACAGTCATACATGTAAAAGCCCATTCATATACATACGAGTGATCATGAGAGTTGCAGCCTACGATCAAAGAAGAAGGAGAAGAAGCGACTAGAGTGGCAGTTCTTCGTTGCTGCCCTACATGCCAGCAGGCATATGGGCATTAAGTAAGTACTAAGTAGGGAAGCAAGTAAGTGGGTTCGCTACCGTCCTCTGCAGCGTCCTTTTGGTGTCTGTTACCAGGGACAGCGGGGTTGGTCGGCCGGCCGTTCCCAGTGGTGGAAGACGTTGTTCTGCCTGACCCTCCACTGATGCCGCCCGACCCCGTGGGTCTGTTCAGGGTGGTGGTGAAGGAAGTCATGCTGGAGGAGGTGGTTGTGGTAGTAGCAGGAGTGGTAGTGGTAGTGGTAGTGGTGGTGGTAGGGGTGGTGGTGGTGGTGGTTGTGGTGGTGGTGGTGGTGGGTGGAGGAGGGAGGGAGACGCTTTGACAGGCGATGGTGAGGTTGTCTCCCCCTCCACCTGAGGACAGAGAACACACACAGCAGAGGGTGAGGAGGAGGTTTTTCAGGACATGTGGTGATGTGCGTGCTGTGTGCTGTGTGCATGCTGTGTGTGCATGCTGTGTGCTGTGGGCGTGCTGTGTGCGTGCTGTGTGTGCATGCTGTGTGTGAACTGTGTGCATGCTGTGTGCATGCAGTGTGCGTGCTGTGTGCATGCTGTGTGCGTGCTGTGTGTGCATGCTGTGTGCATGCAGTGTGCGTGCTGTGTGTGTGCTGTGTGCGTGCTGTATGCATGTTGAATCAAATCAAATTATGGTGCTTAGAGCCTTGCCTGACCACCAAGGCTATCTCAAGGCTATCACCACGTCAGTATCTACTTCAAGTGTATAAAAAGTACAATAAAAACTGATCACCACTTCAATCTTTTCACTAAAAAAAAGTGTATAAAAAGTACAATAAAAACTAATCACCGTTTCAATCTTTTTACTCAAAAAGCTTTTTAAATCTTCCAAAGTTTAAAACATTCAAATGCCTTCGTCGAGGAGACGGGGGAATCCATCTGATAAATGACGAACGAGACAACAACTACAACAAACATTCAAATCTGATTAAAAATGTTCACTTCTTTCAAGAAGTCCATTAGCGCCCACAGAAGGACATCAAGAAACAAAGTCTTCAGAGAATCCATCGTGTAATGTCTGTTTCTAACGTCATGCAGATCCCAGTAGTCAATGAGCACGTGTTTCACAGTGAGAAGCTCGTCACAGAGAATAGACTGAGGGGCCTCCTCCACTTTTAACAAATACGAATGAGAAAGAAAAGTGTGCCCCGCACACAGTCTGCACAACACAGACTCCTCCTTGCGGTTCTTCACAACTGATGGGAGTATCTCTTTCAGGTCTGGATAAATTTGGAACAGCTTGTTGTCTGTCTGGGTGTTCCACTCCTCTTGGGACAGATCTTTAATGTAAGTGTTCACTTTCTGCTTCAAGTCTGAGTAAGGAACACAGAACTTGGACAACTTTTCTTTTGTGGCATTTTTGGCCAGCTGGTCCGACATCTTGTTACCTTGTATACCAGTGTGCATGCTGTGTCTGTCCTTTGTCAGCTTTCTTTCACTACACATGTCACCCTTTTATAATGGATAGAGACGGGTGTAATAGCTGAGTAGTTAACTCACTGGACTTTCAATCTGAGGGTCCTGGGTTCGAATCTCGGTAACGGCGCCTGGTGGGCAAAGGGTGGAGATTTTTCCAATGTCCTAGGTCAACATATGTACAGACCTGCTTGTGCCTGAACCCACTTCATGTGTACACAAGCAGAAGATCAAATACACATATTAAAGATCCTGCAATCCATGTCAGCATTTGGTGGTTATGGAAGCGAGAACATACCCAGCATGCACACCCCAGAATACGGAGTATGGTTGCCTACATGGGGGGGTAAAAAACAGTTATACACGTAAAAGCCCACTCGTGTACATGCGAGTGATCGTGGGAGTTGCAGCCCATGAACGAAGAAGAAGAAAGGATTGAGATAAATGCTACAGTTCAAGGACATGTAATGATCTCAAGAACGAAACGCCTCTTCCTTACACTTCAGAAGCAGATTAAAAATAAACACTTTCCAGTTGTTCATAAAACACAGCTGTAATCTTGCTGCAGGAGGTTATTAATTTTCCCTGCAACATTTGCTAGGTTCTCATGGTCTCTCCAGCGCCCTGATGCTAACCATCTTACAAAAGATGGACTCTGTATGATTGTCAGTCATGTCCAACTATGACCATCAGAACAGCAGAGGGGGCAGCTGCTTTCCCAACTATCTGGGATAGAATTTGATTATAGTGGAGTGTTTAGCCAAATTTACAACCCCACTCTCTTGGCCAATAGGGTTTTATGACAGTCAGCGTTAGGATGGTTCCTGAAGGCCAACTACAGCCCCCAAGGCTGCAGCACTAAGAGCCACTGCAGTCTTGCCTCCTAGTTTAAAAGCCATAGTCATTCACAAAAGAGTAAGCAGTAAAATGAAGATGTAATGACTATTCAACAACGGATGTGATGACAGTTTAAATATATGCAAATGATCTCATTACCAGATACTTCTGCAGCCTTTTGCAAAAAGGAAAAGAAAATAGAAAAAAAAAGAGAAAGAATGAAAGGAAGGAAGGAAAGAAACAAATAAAATCAAGACAGAAGGAATAAAATGAGGGGGAAAAACAGCCAAATTTTGTTTCTCTAAGTTCCCACAAAGTGCCACACAAGCCATTCCAGCCAACAGAAAAAAAAGAAAAAAAGAAAGAAGAAAAACCATCACTGCCGCTGCCTGACCTTTGACCCTGACCCAGGCCAGCTGGCCTGGCAGGTTGTAGTCGCGGAAGCTGAGGGTGGCCTCCCCTAGCTCGGAGACCAGCAGCGCATCGTGCAAGTGGCGCAGCCTGGCCTCACCGGCCTGCCTGGTGGACCAACGCTCCGTCCCATTGGCCATGACTGACAGCACGTCTAGCCGGGGAACGCTGCGGCCTACGTCCACGTTCAGCTCCAGAGCCAGCATCCAGAGGTCCTGACCTGTCAGCACACACTGAACATGATTATGATGATGATGGTGATGAAGAAGAAGAAAAAAATGAAGATGATGATATGATGGTGGTGGTGGTGGTGATGAACAATATGATGATGATGAAGAAGAAGAGGGGGAGGAGGAAGAAGAAGAAGAAGAAAAGAAAGAGAAGAAGATGGTGGTAAAAAAGAAGAAGAAGAAGCTGATGATGATGATGATGAAGATGATCAAGAAGAAAAAGAAGAAAAGAAAAAGAAGAAAAAGATGATGGTGAAAAAGAAGAAGGTGATGATGATGATGATGATGATGATGATGATGAAGAAGAAAAGAAAAAAAAGAAGATGATGGTTAAAAAGAAGAAGAAGAAGAAGGTGATGATGATGATGATGATGAAGAAGAAGAAGAAGAAGAAGAAGAAGATGATAATGATGATGATGATATGGATACTTATATAGCACCTATCTTTGGTCAGAGACCAAGCTTTAAGTGCTTTCCTAATGTGTGAGAAAGCGTGGGAGCCCCCCCACGTATGTTTTACATACTTAAAAGCATTTCCTTTGTCACCATTCACATGTTGGTTTCTTGTCTTTTCATAACACAACAGCAGTTTCCCTCCACACATACGCACACATAGGCACAAAAAAACACACACATACACAAATAAATGTGTGTGACGCACACACACACACACACACACACAAATACACATTCATGCACATGCATGTATTTATACACACACAGTCTAGGAGAAAAATGAGAGAGAAAAAAAGGAGAGAGGAAAAGGGGAAAGATGACAATGACAGTACCCCTCACCCTTTCTTGCAGCTGAGAGAAAGCATGGCACAGGTAAGACCACGCTTTCTCACAATCCCACGCCTTCTCTCAATGTGCGAGAAAGCATGGAATTGTAAAAAAATAAAATAAAAAATAAAAAAAGCATGAGGCTAATGCACACTAAATTCAGTCAAGAAGGAAAAAACCACTCAAATATGACAGCAACAAATAATAACAGATTCCACAGGTAAAAAGGAAATTTTCTTCTTAAAATTACGTTTAAGTAACATACTTACCGTGACCCACTAGTGCAGACTCCGGCAGGGGTCTGATTCCTGTCCTGCACAAAAAACTACCCACCTATGCTGAGAAAATTAAGGTAGCTACGGCCGATAACCTCCCGAAGTAGGTTACCTCCCCTTTGCACCCCTGACTAGCACCCTCTTTTTCCGGCAGCCATCTTGACTCCTGCTCCTGTGCTCTGCATATGGCTAAGGTTTTTTTTTCGTATTTTCTGTCTATCGATTCTTTGGTGCTCTCATTTTGTGTCTGATGATTGTTTACACTGACCTGTGATATTACAAGTGCAATGCTGACTGAGGGCAGGTGTGTTGGGAAAGGCAGGTGTGGCCAGGTAAGCATATACTGGACCGTTTTCATACATGGCAGTCCAGGTTCGAGTCTCATTGCTGCAAAGGTCCATAACCTCAGTCCCTGAAACAAAACATCGCATGAAGAATAAGTATGTAAGTATGTAAGCACATAAGTATATAAGTATGTATGTATGTATGAATGTATCGGTAAACATGTATGTACGAGTACAGTGCATACACATATGAATATATACATGCATAAATACATGAATGCATGAATATGTGTCTAATTTATAGCACAAAATTTCTCCATTTAGACCATATTTCCAGTTGGAACACTGTGTGTGTGTGTGTGTGTGTGTGTGTGTGTGTGTGTGATTGTGTGTGTGTGTGTGTGTGTGTGTGTGTGTGTGTGTGTGTGTGTGTGTGTGTGTGTGTGTGATTGCACTGGCTCTTTGAGCTGCAGCCTTGAGGTTCCCCCTCTATTTTGCTGTGTTTTGGTCAACAGTGCTGACCAGAACCACTCACTGTCACGCTCCAATATGAGACTGGTCATTATTTCCCTCTTGGTCTTCACCTAAGCAAAATGATAAACAAGTCATCATCATCATTGTCATCATCATTAATCATCATTTCATAGGTTTATTTTAAAATATAAAAAAAAGAACCTGTCTTTGTCCTGCTGTAGTGACACACTTTCACAGACCACAACCAGCTTCAAAAGGAATTCCTCAAGCACTGGACCAATCCAGCCCTCAGTGTGACTTATCTGTTGAAACTACCAAGGGACACAAAATCATTACAAAAATAAAACAGAAAAGGTATTGTGGAGCATGTTTTTTTTTTAAGTATATATCTAACAAATACATAGTTGCTGATGCCCCCAACTTCATATCAATGGCCGACAGTGGTCTAAGGGAGGTCAATCATTCACCTGTAAGAGCTCTTACCAATTGTATCCCATTATAATTGAATGTGAAAGTGCCAGTATCTTGAACACGAGAATTTCTTGGCTTGCAGCTATGCTGACATTCTCTCACAAGGGATGAGGAATAGGTTATGGTTTTCTTTCCACTCAGCTAACTTTACAAATATTCTTCTTCCCCTTCTTCTGCATTCATGAGCTTTTTAACTCCCAAGTTGGCTTGTATGTGCATGGCTTTTTTTGTTTTAAACCTTGCTATCTTGGCTGCCATACTCTGTTTTCAGGGGTGTATGCTGGGGTATGTTTTTGTTTTCTTTACCAACTAAACGCAGACATGGATTACAATATCTTAAATATAAGCATGGGGTTTTACATGTATGAATATTTTTCACCTGCTGTGTAGACAGCCATGCTCCATTTCTGGGGGTGTGGATGTTGGGTATGTTATTGTTTCCATAACCCACCAAACACTTACATGGATTACAGGATCTTTAACATGCATATTTGATGTTCTGCAAGCGTATACACAAGAAGAGGGATCAGACACAAGCAGGTCTGCACATACTAACATGGGAGATACAGAAAAATCCCCACCCTTATCCCACCATGAGTGCTGAAAGCTGGGATTGAAACTCAGGGAAACTCGGTCAAGAATCTAGCCCGCTAACCATTTAACCACCGCACCCATCGTCATCAAAACCTTGTCACCACAGGCTCACCCGGAATCAAGGTGGAAGGTGGCAGAATGGTTAAGATGCTCAGCTACCAATACAGACAGTCCGTGAGAGTGTGGTTCGAATCCCACTTTCACCCTTTCTCCCAAGTCTGACTGGAAAATCAAACAGTGTCTAGTCTTTCGGATGAGACGATAAACCAAGGTCCCATGTGCAGCACGCACTTGGAGCACTGAAAAAAAACCCTCAAGGCAATGATAGTGTTGTCCTCTGACAAATTTATGCAAAAGAAATCCACTCTGATAGGTGCACAAATATATAAGCATACACTCGAGGCCTCGACTAAGCGCATTGGGTTATACTGCTGGTCAGGCACCTGCCTAGCAGATGTGGTGTAGATGATGATTTATTAACATTTTTATACTGCCAGAGCCTAAAATTAAAACTATTTAGGCAGGTGTAGTGAATACCGATCGCAGTGACGCCTACTAAGAGAAGAACTGAAACCGAAAACTGAAACTCACCTGGAATGCACTCATAGCGCACCTCCACGGCGGCCTGGTCACTGCCGTCAGCACAGCCTGACAACCTGAGCCGGGCCTGCGTCGGTTCCAGACATGCCCCGCCGCTGTCGTCCACTGGTCCATTGCAGTTCACCTCCAGGCCTGAGTTGTGTGAGGACAGTGAGCTGCGACAGTTAAAGCCCACAGCACAGGGGCCGTCTGCCGGAGGAGGGGTACTGTACTGCTCCGACAGCACGTGTATCCACTGAGAGGGGCTGCAGTCCAGGGGAACCTGCAGGCCATCTGAGGGGCCACACACCCTCCTTCGTCTTTCCTCTGTGGACACAGTTTACATATATTTTTTTGGTGATTGTTTCTAAAACAAAAATATTTGGTCAAACATGGGGATAGATGATAAATGGTAAAGAGTGAGTAATTATCTCCATTCACACCGGGAGAACTAAGTTATCAACAAAGAGTAAAGAGTGGTAACTCTCTCCATTCACAGCCGGAGAACTAAGTTATCAACAAACAGTAAAGAGTGGTAACTCTCTCCATTCACAGCTGGAGAACTAAGTTATCAACAAACAGTAAAGAGTGGTAACTCTCCCAATTCACACCTGGAGAATTAAATGATCAACAAATAGTAAAGAGTGGTAACTCTCCCCATTCACACCCAGAGAATTAAATGATCAACAAACAGTAAAGAGTGGTAACTCTCTCCATTCACACCCGGAGAACTAAATGATCAACAAACAGTAAAGAGTGGTAACTCTCCCCATTCACCTGGCCTCACTGTTTATTAATTTCATGGAGACAGACACCTGTGCAAAATAAAATAAAAGCTGTACTGGTTGTTAATTATGTTAAACGATACCAGTCTTCATTTTTGTGATTTTCCCCATTATACATAAGACTGGTTGATGTCTTTTGATATCCACACACCAAAGATGTGAGTATAAGAAATAACTGGAAAAAAGAAAGATTAGGTGACAGCAGCTCAAAAGTAATGACAGTCACATTGTTAGTCACCATAAGAATGGTCCAACTGTCAGAATGGCCACATAGTTTTAAAACAGTCTGGTAGCCGGATTGGCCTAGCCGAAGATGCGAACACACTAGTGGACTGCGCCCCATCTCCCCTATCAGTTAATAGTACATTCCTCGGTAGACCAGCTGAAGTGCACCCAACAGCAACCTCCTACAACACGACAGTTTTCATCAACAAACTGACGTTGGTCATTTAGTGGAAGAAGAAGATGAAGTAAAACAATGATAAGAATGATATCACTGTGATCAGCTGTACATGGGTGTGTGCTGTTGTTGTGTATAATTCATGTGTATGTGTTGTGAGTATGTTTGTGTGCATGTGTGTGTGTATGTATATATATTTGTGTCTGTGTGTGTGTGTGTGTGTGTGTGTGTGTGTGTGTGTGCATGTAGGTGTGTGTGTGTGTGTGCTTGCATGTGTGTGTGTGTGTGTGTGTGTGTGTGTGTGTGTGTGTGTGTTTGTGTACATGTAGGTGTGTGTATGTGTTCTTGCATGAATGTGTGTCTGTGTTTGTATGCTGGTGTGTATGTGTGTGCCTGCATGAGTGTGTGTATGTGAGTGGATAAAAGTTTATGACTGCTTTCATACAGCATACCTTGACAGAAGCCGAATGTGATCAGCAGGACCGATATACACCAACAGGTTGTCACAGCTTTCATCATGGTCACTCGTACACAGCAGATGGACAGCAATCATACAGACTTGTGCACTCTTGAGGAATCCGTCACCAGCCACCTGCACAACAGGCATGCATCAAACATGAACACTTTGTCCACAAGAAGTGTCATATGTACACAGCATCAACACACATAACAGGACCTGTGTGTGCACAGAAGTGAGTCAGGTACACAGTATCAGCACACAATCAGGAACTGTATGTCCACAAGAAGTGTGTCATCAATCATATATACACAACATCAACACACAAAATGGGAACTGTGTGAACACAAGAAGTGTGTCATCAATCATGTATACAAAACATCAACACACAAAACAGGACCTGTGTGAACACAAGAAGTGTGTCATGTACACGACATCAACACACAAAACGGGAACTGTGTGAACACAAGAAGTGTGTCATCAATCATACATACACAACATCAACACACAAAATGGGACCTGTGTGAACACAAGAAGTGTGTCATCAATCATGTACACAACATCAACACACAAAACAGGACCTATGTGAACACAAGAAGTGTGTCATCAATCATGTATATACAACATCAACACACAAAATGGGAACTGCGTGAACACAAGAAGTGTGTCATCAATCATACATACACAACATCAACACACAAAACAGGACCTATGTGAACACAAGAAGTGTGTCATCAATCATGTACACAACATCAACACACAAAACAGGACCTGTGTGAACACAAGAAGTGTGTCATGTACACAACATCAACACACAAAATGGGAACTGTGTGAACACAAGAAGTGTGTCATCAATCATGTGTACACAACATCAACACACAAAATGGGAACTGTGTGAACACAAGAAGTGTGTCATCAATCATGTGTACACAACATCAACACACAAAATGGGAACTGTGTGAACACAAGACGTGTGTCATCAATCATGTATATACAACATCAACACACAAAATGGGAACTGTGTGAACACAAGAAGTGTGTCATCAATCATGTGTACACAACATCAACACACAAAATGGGAACTGTGTGAACACAAGACGTGTGTCATCAATCATGTATATACAACATCAACACACAAAATGGAAACTGTATGTCCACAAGAAATGTGTCATCAATCATACATACACAGCATCAACACACGAAACGGGAACTGTGCGAGCACAAGAAGTGTGTCATCAATCATGTATACACAACATCAACACTCAAAACAGGACCTGTGTGTGCGCAGAAGTGTGTCATGTACACAGCATCAACACACAATCAGGAAATGTGTGAACACAAGAAGTGTGTCATCAATCATGTACACAACATCAACACACAAAACACGACTTGTGTGTGTGCGCAGAAGTGTGTCATGTACACAGCATCAACACACAATCAGGAACTGTGTGAACACAAGAAGTGTGTCATCAATCATGTACACAAATCAACACACAAAACAGGACTTGTGTGTGTGCGCAGAAGTATGTCATGTACACAGCATCAACACACAATCAGGAAATGTGTGAACACAAGAAGTGTGTGATCAATCATGTACACAACATCAACACACAAAACACGACTTGTGTGTGTGTGCGCAGAAGTGTGTCATGTACACAGCATCAACACACAATCAGGAACTGTGTGAACACAAGAAGTGTGTCATCAATCATGTACACAACATCAACACACAAAACAGGACCTGTGTGTGTGCAGAAGTGTGTCATGTACACAGCATCAACACACAATCAGGAACTGTGTGAACACAAGAAGTGTGTCATCAATCATGTACACAACATCAACACACAAAACAGGACCTGTGTGTGTGCAGAAGTGTGTCATGTACACAGCATCAACACACAATCAGGAACTGTGTGAACACAAGAAGTGTGTCATCAATCATGTACATACAACATCAACACACAAAACGGGAAATGTGTGAACACAAGAAGTGTGTCCACAGCAACAACACACCAAACAGGAACTGTGTGTCCAATGGAAATGTGTCATCAGTTAACAAACAATTTCAGTGACAAAAAAAGTAATCTGACTGCCCAAAAGGCATCTCTTTTTAAATTTTTGTAAAATCAAATTATTGGGGTTTACTTAATTCAGCAGGTTCTGAGAGCAGGAAGCCCATTTAACAATGTATTACCTGTATTTGGCACCTATCCAAGCCTGTAGACATGGTTCAATTTCAAATGTTGACAAAAGTGATTTTAAGTGCCAACATGTATCAATACCCCGAATGACAAACGTGAAACAAACTTTTTTCACATACAATACCCCTGCTGTTTCCATCGAAAATACGTAAGTCAACGGTCGACGAAAAGACGACTGCATTCTTTGTTATATTAATCCACTTTAAGAACTTGAGCACTAATTCCAGTCGGACTGGTGTGGATCTGCTCAGTCACGTATGTGTTTTTGTTTGGTTTGGGACCTGTTATGAGACAATCGCCTGAACTTCTCGATTACTACATAAAAACCGTGTGAAAACCGTACCTTGTCAGACTAATCTTTCACATCTCCGGCATCCATAATAAGGACATCAACTGTAACGTTCTGTAGTTGAACGAAGTTGTGTTTTTTTTATTCTTCAGCCATCTCTGCCGCGAAAACGGCATGTCCCACCTTGTCACCACAGACGCTTAACAGTACGGAAATAGCCGAACAGCAGTCGGATTCCACCGGACATAAATTTGTTGTCGGGACCCGGCCGTGTGCGCCTAAGCGCCAACATTCTGTTTTTCCAAACAAAGCGACTGTCATTACCTCACTTCCGCTGGGACAATCAAATGTAACAATGTTGTTGATTATCATTGTTACTTCTAATGAGCTAATATGAAGTGATGCTCTATTTCAGTAACCCGGCTAAATTTTGGGACACCTTTGATTCAAAAATCCTGAAAATAGACTGAATGGAAAACCACTGAAAATATGGGTTACGACATCTACTTTTGATAAAATTGCTTCAACTTTGGATGATAATTACCGTTGAAATAGGTCCCTGGATTTAGCTATAGGATACTACGATAACGGATTAATGTGGTATTTTTGGTGTCCTCGGCGGTACATGTCAGTGATTGGTGCCAAAAGAGCATCACTGAGTTTAATATGGAAACGAAAAATTGTCAGTAATGTGGTTATCATCAGTACTCAGTATAGTAGTAGCTAGCAGTATCAGTAGTAGAAGTCATTTTGTTAATTATGATGTACTATTTATTTATCTGTTTATTATTGCTGAATTGGTTGTGTCAGTTGCATTGCCCCCCACCCCCCAACCCCCATCTCAGTCCCCCCGCCCCCCACACCCCACCCCCTTTTTTTAAAAACTGAATATTTAGATATACTAAGTAAGTCACGGTAATAGATTATTATGTTTCTAAACTTTCAAAAGATTTCTTTTTTTACATAATGTATTCAAAGTTTATTCCTGTTTGCACTTCAGCGGATTACATAGTATTTGGCCCGCAGTCATTCACGGTTGAAATTCAGTGATACACTGACTGCATTTGAGGAAATTCAGACTTACTCAAAGTAGGTATATGATTGTCAGTTCAGTTTTCAATTATTATTATTATTATTATTATTGTTTTTGTTGTTGTTGTCGTCGTCAGGTTGTCAGTTGTTGTAGTGTCAGGCTGTTGTTGTTGTTATTGTTGTTGTTAAAAAAAGGGTAATTTTGTTTCCTGCTGGAGTCCGATGCTCATCAGTCACAGGTACTAAGGAGAGTGCCGGGATACAGTATCCAGAGGCGGCCGTGGTTTTATTACTGACTATTAATTACCGCCGGACGACACTGACATGGTTAGTGGTGATAAAATTAAGGACTCTGGCTTTTTACTGGTTTTTTTTTTTTTTTTGGGGGGGGGGTTGGGTTTTTTTATTGTTTGTTTTTTTGTTTTGTTTTTGTTTTTTCAACTCAGTTGAATTATTTTGTACAATTGAGATTATCAGTATGACAAGATTTAATTCAGTCGGTTTAACATTGATGAAGTTTTAATTTTGCGACGGATTTTCCGGCAGCCGGTCGCGGCCCAGGCATTACTTAGAATATATGATATATATTTAATTACAACTGATGTGGGTATAACGCCGGGTCCGTCAGAGTTCAGTATTAGATTGAAATCAGTGATATCAGTCTCAATGTTACGCCGATCATAGCCGGGGGCGGCCGCGCCGGGGTGTTCACTGACACATCGCCCGAGCGCGCGCGCACACACACACACACACACACACACACACACTGGCACCGCCCACAACATAAACTCGATGCAACTGGCCGCAGAGCGTTCGTGCGTCCAGTGTCGACAGATCTGGCGCTGCGCCGCTGGCTGGAAATAAAACGCATAAACATGCAGATACAACGTCAAACAAAAGGTTCTGTTTATGTTAATTCATCTCTCTAAAAGCTTGAATATGGGTGGGGGGAAAAAAAACAGTTATTGCTTGCATTGCCGGCTTTCTCATTGCTTCAAAAGTGGTGACAGACCAGAATGGATCCTCCTGGCTCAGACTGCCCTACCCGGGCGCTTCAGTGGTCCCGTTGAAAGATTACCTCCCCTCTCTCCTTCTTAAACCACTCAGAACTCTGTGATCCGGAGTAAGTGTGTGCTTGTAGTGGATTGACCCACCCCAGCCTTCCCTGCACCATCTCTCTCCCCCACCCCACACATCAGAAGCTTTCTCTGCGAAATTCCCTGAGAACTGAAGTACACTTTCAGCGTACTACGTGTCCTCGTTTCTACCCGCCTCTGTCCTTCGGAGGAAGTCAAGCGGAATGCTACTGGCCGTGCTAGCGACAGGAAATTAAAATTCTAGAATCCTGCGCTTGTTAGAACTCGGTCAACTAATCTGCGAGATCACACACACACACACACACACACACACACACACACACACACACACACACACACACACACACACACACACAACGTGCCACTCACACACACTGACTGGCACACACACACACACACACACACACACACACACTGGCACACACTGACACACACACACACACACACACTCACACACACACACACACACACTGTCACAAACACCGGCACACACACACACACACACACACACACACACGCATTGGCACATACACACACACACACACACACACACACACACACACTGTCACAAACACCGGCACACATACACACACACACACACATACACACACACTGGCACACACACACACACACACACACACACACACACACACACACACACACACACACTGGCACGCACACACACTCACACATACACACACGCGCGCGCGCACACACACACACACACATGCACACACACACACACACACAGAGAAACACACACAACAGTGAACAGATTGTACAGTGCTTCAGTATACTGAAGTGGCAAGTCAATTCAAATCAATACCACTGACAAAAGGCAACGTACGTGAGATCTGGTCCTGCCACATACTTAATTGTTCTCGGACTGACGCTGAGTTTCTTGTACGTAGGTGTATACCTCCAGAGCCACGGTTCAGTGCTTAGCCTATCATATACGAACTTTAAAAAAAAAAAGAGAGAAACGGGCGTCAGAACGAAAGCTCAGCAAAAACGGTTGCGCAAAAATGAATCAGTGGGTTCGATAACTGCAATGGCGCAAGAGAATAATATTCATTATGTTGTCCAATGAATATAATATTATTCTAAACTAAGAGTATGAGCTAGTACGAAAACCAAATCAAACTGCACGAGGAAAAAATACAAAAAAAAGGGGTGGCGCTGTAGTATAGCAACGCGCTCTCCCTGGGGAAAGCAGCCCAAATTTCACACAGAGGAATCTGTTGTGATTTTTTTTTAAAAACAAAAACAAAAAAAACGAAGCTTCTCGTAGTGCACAACAAAAACATGAGAAGGTCGAGAAGTCTTAAACTGACAAGTCTCGGTCTCGGAGAGTAGCCTACATGACTGTTTAAAGTGTCTCTTTTTCTAACGCGATTCGAAAATTGCTTGTGTGATGTCTCTGGTGCGGGACTCACACGTATTAGTGGTTCCATGATACAGCTGGAGTCCATCAGGGCTGCCTTCTGTCTCCCTCGCTGTTCAACATACTTCTGGAACGCATCATTGCCTACGCGCTTGAAGAGCATGTGAATACAGTAGCATTAGAGAACGAACTGGGCCATCACGGACCTTTATTACTTCGTTTCAGTCGCAGACGACATCAACGGTTTTGTAATGATATCGTGAGCAAGATCTCGCCCAGCTTGTTAATCTTATTTTGTTTACAGGATCATTGAAACATCGACAAGGTATGGCACAGAAATTAGCGCCGAAAAGACTAAGGTGATGACCAGCCATTACTGCTGATATGACTGACTGATTCAACGAGACTTACCTCAGTGGAAGTGGAAGTTTAATCGGAGTTCTACTCCATGAAGAGGCGCCCCGAAAGAATTATGGTCAAACCATATGATTCTGAGGTGGAGCCCTCTCATTGGGTAGAACTGTCAGGGACAGAAACAAAACTCTGTTCAACAGTTCACCTACCTGGGATCCAGCATCAGCAATAAAGGGTCCAAACCACAAATCCTCTCAAGACCAGGTAGCAAAGACAACATAAGCACTGTCCAGACTGAAACATAAATGGAAGGACAGCAACATCCCTCTTTGATAAAAACACAAAATCAGACTCCCACGTGCACTGGTGTATTCTATCTTCCTGTATGCATGCGAGACATGAACCCTCGGGCGAATCTGGAAAGAAGAATTCAAGCCATGGAAATGAGGTGTCATTGCAAGATGCTAAACATCACATACACTGATCTTATCATCAATGAACACGACTTGGCACCAAACCACCAAGCAGCACATTGGACCCTATGAAGATCTGCTGACATCAGTCTGATTGCTAAGAAAGCTACGCTGATACCATATGGCCACGTAACAAGATCTACTGGCCTTGCTAAAACTATCCTCCGAGAAAGGGTGACGGAGTGGGAGACCGAAAAGAAAAAAAAGATCATAAACGATTGACTGACAACTTTGCAAAATGGACAGGAAAACTACCTAGGCTTTGACATACAACTTGGCAGACCTTACGGGACCTGGTGAACAGTTCGGCGTCCCAGTGACTCTTTACAGAGTTGATGGAGAAGAGAGAGACGTCTCTGGAATATGTTTGTTCGGAGAGATATCTAACTGTAAACGTTTTCCATGAAATAATCTTAAGACAATGTTTTCGGTCAAGATGAAAAGCAATACCATTTGGGGATATGACATGCTTCCGCAGTCATTGTGATATTTTGTAACATTGCACCCACAGCCAGTACAGTCAGCAAACTTTGACCATCAAACTGTTCCAGTGCTATTTAATGTGAATGGGTCTTGCTTGTCTCTTTTCCTGAGACGGGATACACTAACATGTGGCCCACGATTTTCCCGTCGGTGATGGTCCCTGCAGTGAGAGATACTGTCAGCCGGAAAGCTTAAAAACCGACGCTGCACAAAAAACACACTGACAGTTAACACATGTCATGCATGAATGCGGCTGTTTATGGAGATCGCCGAAATAAAAGAATAATCTCTCTCTCTCTCTCTCTCTCTCTCTCTCTCTGTGTGTGTGTGTGTGTGTGTGTGTGTGTGTGTGTGTGAGTGTGTTCAACATTTTAATGGCAGATAATAGAAATTGTATTCTCGTCCTTGCAAAACATGTGTCTGTGGCAGTAAATGTACGAAAGCTAGGATAACCGACAACTCGCTCCAAACGCTCGTGAATGAAAATTCCATGCAGATGTTATGAGACCGAAATAAACTGACAGCGTGATAGGAAAAAATAGTTATCAAAAGGGGAAAAAAAGAAGCTTAAGGTTGTATTTGGATGGTCATATTAGTTCACGTGTTTGTATGGTGTTTTTTTGTTTTGTTGGTTTTTTGTTTGTTTGTTTGTTTTGGGGGGTGGGGGGGGGGGGGGGGGGGGAACACGTAATGATTGTTTCCTTTGTCTTGTTTTGTCAAAAATGTCTTTATCTAAAGACTGGAAAAAGGCGCTGCCCCCCCCCCCCACCCCCCGCCCCCACCCCCTCCTCTCCATCACCATCCCCTGTCACTTAGGTTGTTAAGATAATGACAGTAAAATCTCTCTCTCTCTCTCTCTCTCTCTCTAGTCAAATGACCTTTCTTTTATAATCGTTGAACAAGGGGTCTGAGCCGGACGTAAAGTGTCCAGGGGGATATTTTCTGATGCATACAGTTCAGGCCATAACACCTGCCATAAAGACTGAACATCATATTCATGGGGGCGGGGGAAAAAACAAAAACAAACCAAACAACAACCACAACCAAAAAAACCCTCCGAAGGGTCGAGCTAGAGATTTATGTTCTTCCCGAAGATTGTCACACAGAGGAGAGAGGACGCAATAAATGCCATGAATGGTGCTGTCCCGCTTCTCAATAATGCAGTTTGAAGGACAGATCGGCAGGTAGACAGACAGGTAGATCTGTACCTACAGGCAGAAAGGTGGTGTTATAAATATATATACAGAGAGAGAGGGGGGGGATATGACTGTATAGCCTATAGACACACACACACACACACACACACACACACACACACACACACACACACACACACACACGCACGCACGCACGCACGCACGCACATTACAAATGCATCAGCAGCTACCGACTAAGGGCCCCTCTGTCGATCATGATATTTGGAGAAAATAAACAGATCCAATCAGAATGTATGTCTGAATTACGATTTCAGTTTTTTTGGGGGGGTTCGTTTTCCAGTGTTTCGATCCGTGCCCCCCCCCCCCCTTTTTTTACCCCCTCTTTTCCTCCTTCGTTCTTTCCGAACATTGTGAGAAATCGGTTATCCAGTAGTTCAGTTTGGCCGCTTGCATTTAGGTCTTCCTGAACACATTTTTTTAAATTTTATAAATATGATGAATATACAGTTATAGGCATATAAGTATAGTCATACATTTTCCTTGTATACATACATAATATATATATATATATATATATATATATATATATATATATATATATAAGAGCGTCTAGTCTTTCGGATGAGACGATAAACCGATGTCCTGTGTGCAACACGCACTTGGCGCACTGGAAAAGAACCCATGGCAACGAAAGTGTGGTCATCTGGCAAAACACGTTATATAAAAAGAAATCCACTCTGATGGGTACACAAACATATAAGCATGCACTCAAGGCCTGGCAAGCGCGATGGGTTATGCTGCTGTCAGGCATCTGCCCAGCAGATGTGGTGTGGCGTATATATGGATTTGTCCGAACGCAGTGACGCCTCCTTGAGAAGCTGAAACTGAAAAACTGAAACTGTTAAATGCACCCCACTGACATCAACATTAAAAAAAAAACGTACGTTTGATCTGCCTTAATTTATCTCGAAAACAGTTAGATCAACGCTGATCGGGTCAACACAAACACAATTTTCTGTCAATTTCCAAACTGGCTTTTCAACAGACGCACAACAAAAGCCTCACAGGCAAGACCACCAGACGCCGAAATTGCTTCTGACGGCCGGACTTTTTGTTCAATCCAGGTGAGGACTGGACCATGCTCAACGCGTGCGAAACTCTCCAGTAAGAATTGGGGGACTGTCGTGACGTGATCTGGCCACTTGAAATGTTGACTCCAAGTGCTGTTCGTGTGTCTCTCGCCTGGGCTCGATCGGCCCTGTAAAGAATTTAAGGGTTTAAGAGTCGGGGGGTGGGAAGTTGGTGTGTGTGTGTGTGTGTGGGGGGGGGGGGGGGGGGGGGGGGGGGGGGGGGGGGGGGGGCTTTGAAAAGAGGGGAAGGTGTATTATTGGGTGCCAGTGGATACTTGAAAAGGCGGAGTAGAGCGTGGTAGGTTCAATGGTCATTAATTCAACATCTGCTCACTGGAGTGTGGATGTGTGTGTGTGTGTGTGTGTGGGGGGGGGGGGGGGTGTCCTTGGTGGGCGGAGGGAGGATGGGGGAGGGAGGTGGAGACTGAGGGGGGCGTGCTTTCCAGATTGTGGTTTCCCACTTGTACGTGATTATTTGATCGTCTTCCGTATCATCGTATTCTGAAAGGGATGATGAAATTATATAAAAATGTAAACTATGGCTGCGAAATGATGATGATAAATTAACGAAGCTTCCCTTGATTGTAAACTGAACTTCTAAAAGACACAAGGCGTTCTTTAATTAAGCTCTTTTATGATCGGTATTCACATGCACATACAGACACGCACGCACACACACACACCACCACCACAATCACCACCACCACCACCACAACAACAACAGCAAAAACCACACACACAAAAAAACAACAACAAAAACAAACAACAACTGAAACAGAACGCACACAAACACACTGGCACACAAATATACGACAAAGCACTCGAATGAATTTAGTACATCAGTGCTTGAAACAAAGAACCAGATGTTAAAGTCATATAAACAAAAGGTATGTGCCAGTGTGTGTGTGTGTGTGTGTGTGTGTGTGTGTGTGTGTGTGTGTGTGTGTGTGTGTGTGTGTGTGTGTGTGTGTGTGTACGCGCGCCCGCCCCCGTGCGGCTTACAATTATGTGACAGAATAATCTTAGAAAAATAATGACACTGGCACACCATGATTTCTGCACCACCATTCAAAAACGTCAAAGAAGCCCCGATGACACGGTTCTGCTTATAAACACAGTGATTAATGCTCATTACAGAGTGCCGTCTGACTCGACATCCATGGCACTGCTAAAGGCTTATTCACACTGTATGATGGAATCCCAGTGGCTCGAGCCGGCTGTTACGTGCGTAATTGTATGGTTGCTTCTGTGTGGGTGCGTTGCCATGTCGTAAGGCCTAATATGCGTGACACGAGGTAGGCCGAGCATGTTGTTTGGTAAGGTAGGGTACGCTGGTCTTCAGATCAGTGGGTGGGGTACAACTGAAAATATAATAATAAATCTCCACCTTATAAGCCCATACATGTGCCTGCGTGTACACGCGAGTGTATACATGGTGTGTGTGTGTGTGTGTGTGTGTGTGTGTGTGTGTGTGTGTGTGTTCTAAATCTGCCGAGCCTATGATGACTGCAATCCCTGCATCGACTCGATCATTTCTACAAGTGGACTGTTTTGTTTTCATGCCTTTATTCTGCCTTTTGATTAAGCAGCCATATTTCGCGTTAGGTGGCCATTGTCGCATTGTCTGGGAGGAGGCGGGTACTGTGTCTGTTGTGTTTCAACACCCTCTACACATTGCTGACATGTCGATTACTCAGTAAACCTTAAACGTTTATGTTTGATCTACATTCTGCAAAGTAGATATACACTCCACTGAGTCGGTCTCCCCCCCAAGGCTATGTTCTACCACCTTTCTTATTCATTCACAGTAAAAACACAATTAACGACTGCACTGGCAATGCTTTCTCCGTTGTCGCATAAAACAGTCCTGCAACCTCTTGCCTCGAGATCTCGATCACTTATGTAAATCCTGAACAAATATATACTTTGACCGCGTGAATGCGTTTGCTACTTGGAGCGAGATAATCTGTCTAAATCTGGGGAAATGCTGATCGATTCAGTTCAAACCGGCGCACACTGTGTCGCACGTCTGTATTCAGTCCGTGGAAGGAGCTGAGTGAATGCACGAGACCTAACGGAGATCGAAGTTATTCCTGGTAAATTCAATGCAGTTATTATTGATCAGTCTCTGACGTCGATATCAAAAAGAAACGTCTAGGCAGTGTCAGTGACTATACTTGTCATTGCGATAATCTTAAATATGTTTAATGAAACTATAGTCCACTTTCAAGTTAAGGGTTTGTATAGCGTTAAAGACCCAATATCAGATTCTATTGCAAATACGGATCAGTCTGAGTGCACGCTTTGACACCTTGAAACTGGAATACTGAAACTGAGACCCTGTATACATAAATATATCAGCGTTAGCCTGTGTAGACCCAGGGACATTGATAGCAGCTAGCGCTTCACAAGGTCGACACAGAGTGTAGCCTATCCCATCAGGCTGCAGGGTAAGATGATGACTGTTTCAGTTTTCAGTTCAGTTTATCAAGGAGACATCACTGAGTTCAGACAAATCCATATACGCTACACCACATCTGCCAGGCAGATGCGTGACCACTAAGCAACATAACCCAATGCGCTTAGTCACGGGCCTTAAGTGCATGCATGCACATGTGTGTGTGTGTGTGTGTGTGTGTGTGTGTGTGTGTGTGTGTGTGTGTGTGTGTGTGTGTGTACCTCAGTGTGTCAGAGTCCACTTCTACAGAATTTTGCCAGAGAACAACCATTAATTTTTGTTGCACACACGGCGGGACCGCCGACGGTCGGTTTATCGTCACACGTGAGACACTGTATTAGCCGACTGAGGAGCGTCTTAACCATTCCGCCACCTTTCTCCACGATTCATGAATCGTTGGTTTAGCTATGGAAAGCAAGAGCAAGATCAAAGAACGGTGGCAAGTGACTACGGCAAGGAAGGAAGAGGGATCGAATGAACCAACGGTACGTGACGACCTGAATTCACGTGAAGAGTCTCGTGCACTGATCCGAGTGACCAGTCATGGCCTCGGCAAGTCACGCAAGTTGGTAATGATGAAACCAACGCCGGCGTGTCTAAAAGACACTGAGGTGTATGTTTACACTACGTCTTGTAGTGATACAGGTGAATGGTCTGACGGACACAGGTGTGAGACCGACCGACTGGCTTATGTGTCAAGGGGTGGGCCTCAATTTTCTGTCTGACTGATTGTAATTCGCGTCAGTGTCCCAGCTCTGAAATTGATCATCATTAAAAAACAACAACAAAAAAACAACAACAACAACAAACAAATAAAAACAATCCATACCCCCTTAAAACTAAAATCGCCGCTTTCCGACTGATATACATTATTGTTGTGTCAGCTTTCTCATTTATCTATAAATTTTTCTGTTTTTCATTTTTTTTTTTTTGTACAAAGGCTACCTGAGTAATCACATATATCTTTATTTTCATTTCTTTCTTTGTTTTCATACACATGCACGTAGGCTACTTTATCTTTCAAGTTAAACGAAGGAGAAAAAACAACAACAAAAAACAACAAACCAACAAACAACAATAACAAAAACCCAGCGGTTATCCATCTTGTACCACACACGACTGGCACACTGGTCGTCAGTCCAGCGTGAAAGCCCAATCGGCCAGGTGTGTGGAGTCACTGCCGCTCTACCTGCGAGCTGACACCTCGTCAGCCAATCTGAGCATGTGACAGAGAAACAGCGCGTGGTGACTGCGCATGCCCCGCTCACCCTCGTCGCGTGCAGTACAAACAGAGGAGGACGCAGTGAGAACAGTACGCACGCAAGGAGGTTTACGTGTGTGTGACGGTGTGTGTGTGTGTGTGGTGTGTATGTGCACGCCAGGGGTTGGTTTTTTTGGTTGTTTTTTTTTTTTTACCTGTCACCTGCATTCCACGCTGTACGTCAGTTCCGCCGTCAGGTCACAATGTCCGATTTTAAGCTTGAAGAGTTTCCACTGGGAAAGTGAAATACGACAGTTTTACCCCGACGGTGAGGATTAGAGATTGTGTGGATTATTTTTCGCCCGTTTTTTTTTCTCCGAGCGATGGTGTCCCGTTGTATACAGGTGAGCTGAAGCGGTGAGTGACTCCGCTCGGAAAGAGCGACTGCAGTGCTGTGGTGGGTTCAGTGAAGCAAAGGTAGGAGGACTGTCGTGTTGCTGTGTTGTACTTGTGTTTAATACCGCGGTAGTTTATAATTTTGGAACTCAGTGTGTTGTGACCAGTAAACTAGTCAGTGGTATGCTAACGTCGTGGTGGACGATCTTCAGCCTGTGTGTCGTACTCAGTCGGTAGTGCCGTCCGATTTAAAAACAGGTAGAGATCGATGGAGCTACTCGGGGTGCCAACACTTCTTCGCTGCGAGTGCCGCAAGCGAAGGCGAAGTAGTTTTGTTTAGTCTTGGTGGCGGAATCCCCAGGTACAATAATAATGGCTGACAGTGGAGAGTCTCACAGTGAATTAGGTGTTGTGACAGTGTGGCAGACACAGCAGCGGTGGCCAGTGGAGGCCCCAACCATCAGCCAAAAAGGATAACTGCCAGCTGAAAGTGACAGAGCACAGCCGACATGGCAGGTGAGTCCTTATCAACCCTAATAAGCAACACTTCTACTGAGTTTACTAATCGTAACCATCCCGATTGACGGCAGAAACGAGTACGTGGGAAAAGTCAGGTAAAGTTCTATTTTAGCACCCAAGGCTAAATTCAGGAACCTGTTTTTACAGGCAGTTTTTGTGCATGTATGAAACTATAATTAATACCATAAATAAATTGTTGTTACCCGTTTTCAGCGGATTTCGACTCCGGCTTATTTTGTACGTTATTTTACGCAGTTTCAGTGATGCGGATTCAGTCACTAAACTCAACATGCCACTAGCTGGTTCCATTTTTGGCCCCACAAAGAACCAGGTGCATTTATCAGGACGCAAATGATATAATAGGAAAAGGTTTCCGACCTAACCCCTTCCCATCAGAGACAGCTCGTGTCATTTCGTCAAACGTCAACTAAAGGTGATTTAATAGCCCGTTGTTCTGGCAAGAAAAGAAAACCTTTCAAGTTTACAATTTAAGCCAACTAATTCATGAGGAATATTTATGAAAACACAAGTAAGACAAATTCATGACATAATTTATATACAAATGCACATTTATAAACACACACACACACACACACACACATGCTGCATATATAAATGCAGCACATACACATATTTGATTTAGCATATATCTATACCAATTGATGAAATTAAGCTTGGTTTCCATAAAACTTGAAAGAGTTCAAACTTATAAAATCATTATGATTCTAAAACATATTTTACAAAAAATACATTACATGTACACACATGCTTAAGTTACATATATAATATTATATATCACATACAAGTTGGACACTTTTGCATGAACATAGACATGCATAGATATGATAAAGATACTAAATATGTCCACAACTTTATGTAAATTTTTGATTATATGGTTCAGTCAGACTCATGAATGCATGTTGACTCTGTGTTTGTGTGTGTGTGTGTGTGTGTGTGTGTGTGTGTGTGTGTGTCTGTGTGTGTTTATATAATAGTAATTATTACACATTAAGGTGAAGTTTTTACTTGAGCAATTTATGCATGTGGATTAAATAGTAAAATACCCTCCTTGAATTTTGATTCTCATTCTGGAAGATCATTAACACAAGAAATATTACCCTGTACTGTTGCGTTCTTTATAAATACCCGTCCCTCATTTTCATTCAATTTAGTCGATATAATGAAT
>NC_134881.1:17728750-17756250 GCF_041734735.1 Babylonia areolata
CATTTTGGTGGACATGGTATTGAACCCAGACCTGCAGTGCACACAGTGACAGTTTTATCCTCTCGTCCACAGTTTTATCCTCTCGCCCCAAACAGCTGGCTGTCGAGTTTTACAATCAGCACAGACTGTATGTTGCAGCCTGTGCCACTGCATAGAAATGAGTGAGATAATATAGGTCAAGCCTCAGAAACTGTGGAGTGACTGTGTGTGTGTGTGTGTGTGACAGAGACAGAGAGAGACAGGGAGGGACAGAGAACAGTTGGAAGGGAGGATGAGGGAAACAGTCAGATTATTTCACTGTAGGATTTCACTATAGTATAAACTATAATTGTACACGTCTACAATCAGCAACCATCTAACTGTAGAGCTAATTATTAGCTCAGTCCATACAAAATACATACAAATAATTTACAAGTGAGCACACATTTTAATAAGGTTTGAGTGTGCATTCATGTATGGGCATGCGTGAATGTGAACATGCGCTTCATACACGTTTGTGCTTTCAAGTACGTATGGACATGGCTGAAAAACCTACAGTGTGTACCTGTTATATATCCCCCCCCACCCCCAATATTCCTTGTAACTCTGGTACAATTGGTAATAAAGACATCCTATTCTGTTATGATTTTTTCTGACATTGTGATGAGAGAGAAAGGGAGAACAGAATACTGCAGGATGAGCGACCAAGACAAAATGATTTACATCCATGGACACATGCTTGATTACACACTGCCACACACAAATATATTTTTATCCAGAATTTCTCTTAAATCTGTGATTAGACAAAACATAGGTTTGCAAATAACTTATTTTTATTATAGATTTATTGTTAGTAAAGCAAATAATTAAATGATTATTAAATAGTTTATTATTATTCAATCTGAACCCAGAAAATGTTGTCGTCAACATTTCTTCCTGAAATAATCTAAGAAGCACTATTATGGCAAAGCATTATGGAAACCATAAAATTGAAACGTATTGTTTTACTTTCACTAGTTCCAGTCAGAAGAGTCTGACGAAATAAAATCCCCTCATGCTGGAATTATGAATTAATACATTATGTATTGGCTGCATTACCTTGCTTTTCTTACACTGCCAGCATTTCAAAAGATGTGAGCATGCAGAGTCTTCTGCCGATAGATCCTGGTGTTTTCCGAGTTACGCCTTGCCTTCCACTGGGCCTAGACTGGTGGCTTGGGTTATGGTTAGTACAATGGGATTGGTACTTGTTTATTTTTTGCTGCCCATTTTCAGATAATGTGTAGTGTTGTCATCATAATAACTTTTTCAATTTTCATGAATTGTTTGGGGTACTGTATGGACTATTTATTTTTGTTTTGTTATTTTTTTTAGTTTTGTTCTGGAATCCATTAGAAATTATGAGGACATCAGCAAGCACTTGCAGGATCACCTGGATTATTGTCATAGTTAAATAGTGTTGTTGAAATCAAAATGCCATCATCATTCATGATTGAAATTCACATTTCCAAATAATTATTACTAACACTTTCAGAGTAATGATGAGATATATATGTTTACTTATTGGCACGCTATCAATTGTTTTTAAATACAGTTTTAGTTTTCGTCCAGTTGTATCAATTGATAGCGCAGATAAATATTCCTATGGACAAGTTAAGTCGATGAATCCTTTCAGTTTCTTGGGCTTTAGCAATTTATTTTCGATCCGTCTCCACCACCAGCCATCTGCTTTTACCTGTGTTTTTTCACCAAAACGGCCTGTGCTGTACCCCAACACTTGTGTGTTTGCCTTGCTTACAATGTGAGAGATTGTTACCATACATACTATGTGAGAGATTGTCACAGCGTGAGAGATTGTTACCATACATACTATGTGAGAGATGGTCACAGCATGAGAGATTGTTACCATACATACTATGTGAGAGATTGTCACAGCTTGAGAGATTGTTACCATACATACAATGCGAGAGATTGTCACAGCCTGAGAGATTAGGCCTACCATACATAGTATGTGAGAGATTGTCATAGCGTGAGAGATTGTTACAATGTAAACGTTAGAGTGTGACAAATTAGACACGGTGGTCGGTTACCAGTGGGGCCATGCATGCTATGGCAAATGGGCAGGTCATTGCTGTTATGGCTGGTTCATCCTCTTGACCTGACGTCATGGTCACGCCTCCTAACGCCCTCTGTGCGTGTCAGAGGTGAAGGTGTCGGAATGTGGCGGCAAACAAGCTGGTAACCGAACCTTTGTTTAACTTGATTGACTGGTGGTGCCAGAATGTCATTTGTTTCGGGTTTCACCTTCAGGTCCAACTGAGATATTTTAGCTGTGGCTGTTTCACCAACGTGTAATTGCTTTGCTGATCAGAGGTATTTTGTTGTTGAAATTTCGGGTTTACCTGCAGGTCCGAGATATTTTAGCTGTGGCTGTTTTCACCAACGTGTAAATTTTGTTTTACTGATCAAAGGTACTTTGTCTGCAGAGAGGTATTTTGTCTTCTCGGGTGTATTTTGACCGTTTACTTGGTCACAGACCTATGTGTTTGCTTTGCTGATCAGGGGTATTTTGTCGCCTGTTCTGAGGTGTTTTGTTTACTAGTGCCTAACGTGTTTTCAGTAGGTAGTTTCGGATGTCTTTGTTCCGTTGAAATACGACCTCCAGAGCAAAGCAGTGCACACAGTCTGAGACTTCCTGTTTCCTTTACCCCCATCTCTCTCACTGTCCTAGCTCCTATCTTCTCCCATGAGTCATGAGACTTACGGCGGAGTGGAGACCGGAAGAAAAGCACACTGACACGCGGTCAGTACTAATTGCTGAACACCTGACCAAACTCAATTTCCGCTTTTCTGACGTCATTGGACACATCATTTCCTGTGTTTTTCCAAGGCATATCAAACTCTTCTTTTGAGCTCCAGAAAACAAAAGAGACTACTTTTTAGCGCGCCTACACACACGCCGATACACACAACACGGACACCGGCAGTCGGAGAGAGAGAAAAAGAGAAAAAGACGGAGTGCAAGGGAGGGGCGGGGGATGGTGTTCAAGGGGATAAAAGTGGTTAGTGTTCTTGCAGAATGTGAGAATGAGATGGGGGTTGCTTGTCAGTCGATAGTGTTCTTGCAAAATCTTTTCATCTGATAGCCTTTGGTTTCAACTTTAAACGCAGGATAAAAATAGAATGGAATGGAAAGAACGAATTGCAGAGAAGACAAGTACAGATGAACAAACCATGATTCTGTCATTCTTTAAATAGACAAACAGGCTTTGCAAAGGTTGGTAAAAGATAAAAGTTATGGCAGTGAAAAAAGGGGACATGAACGTATAAACTATCACACCCTTCATTGAACTGAAAACAAGTGCGGGTCCATTGAATTTGAAATATAAGTAATGGACAGGGCCGTTTGTCACGTTACGCCTGACAAGACTCGGCTTTCATCTCCCGCGTGAGACTCGTTAGCAAAATTCGGGTGTATGTGTAAAAAGGCAGTCAGTGACAGTCTCCCTATGGTACCTAGCCCAGTGTCCCTGTTACAACTGGCTCAGTCACTGGAGTGGGGGGAGCGGGGGATTCAGTTGTAACCTCACACAGCCGCCGCGGCCAGTGAAGGATGATAATCGATCAAAATACACACGCGGTTGTGTGTGTGTGTGTGTGTGCGTGTGTGTGCGCGCGCGCGTGTGTGTTGGAATAACTTGAGCAACAAGTATCGCACTCAGCTGTCCACTTTTTTTTTTCTTTTTTTTTTTCTTTTTTAATAGACAACAACAACAACGTCACTTCTTTATAAAGAAGACTTCATCAGGAAAACATCCGTGCCTTTGCATGTGAAGGTGACTGCTTTCAAATTTTTTTGGATGCTGGTTTATCAATGCCGATGTGGTTGACGATGCCAGCGGTGATCTCTGAATTTTTTGTTTTCTGTTTCAGTGACCCATGCTTTCAGATCGCTTTGTGGTCAGCTATGTTTAAAAAAAAGAAAGAAAAAAAAGAACTGACTGGATGACCCTAACAAATCGTCAGTCAGCTTCAACTTTTACCTTAGCTATAAAGGCTACTGATGTCGAACTGAAACGGAGAGATTCGGTTCCGGTCAGGTCGTGTCATGTCGCTTATCTTTGGACACCGAGGAAACGCAGTGTTGGCGATGTCAGTTTCGGCTCTCAGTAAGATCGTAAAATGACCTTGCACTGCCTGGAGACCCGCTCGCACGTATCTGGGAGATGGCGGGGTCGGTGGCGGGGCCCACGGCCTTGTATGCCGGAGTCCGTGGCGTACCTCATTATCTCCTGACTGCTAAGCCATCCCCCTGTACCGCCTACCCGAAGTCTGGTAATGCCCCCCTCCCCCCCGCCACAAAGGGGAAGAGGGGAGCGGCCAAGACAAAGTGATTCACAAAGACAGCGCTGTCACGCGGCCTGTCAGTATCAAGGCTCCTTGAAAAGATGAGACCCTTTTCTCAAAGTACCTTTCCCGCCCCGCACCCCAGTGTGGGTCTGGCGTATCACCTTAGTGTGTGTCTGATAATGGACGGTAGAGGTTACGCTTGTCTCTGGAGCAGTGTGTGTGTGGGGGGGAAAAGCTGGTTTTAACCACGAATACTTTGAATAGATGCCGTGACATCTGCTCCTTTTTCTACTGGTTATCAAGGCCGGTGCTGCTGAATACTATCCATTGATCAGCTTAGCGCACAGTCCAAGTTATATATCAAAGTTGCAGAGAGAAAAAAAAATCATCGACAAATGGCGAGAATTTTCTATTTGGCTTGTTTATAAACCTTGCAGGATACACAAATTCATACATCATTGTATGCAACTGTTGCATGTATATACATTTATATGTATGTATGTATCTTCAGTGCTGGACATGCATTTTGGTTCTGAAATATGCATGTCGTTCAGAACACATGCATACATGAAAGAAACACGCCTATATATATATATATATATATATATATATATATATATATATATATATATAATCCACTGTTTTAGAAAAACGTTAAAACAATAATGTAACAAACCAAGGAAGTTGACTCAGTAAAATATATTATGATATTACATATATACTTTTGTTATACTGTGCTGTCTGAACAGCAGATTCAAGTTCAAGTACCAAACACTTTTTCATGTTGACCGAAACAGGAACTTTGCGAAAAAGCGACATGATTTAATTGGATTATGTACAGACAGACATACCCCTCCCTCCCGCACACACACACACACGTACGCGCGCGCGCGCGCGCGCGCACACACACACACACACACAGAATGGTGCCTGTATTGCCGCCCGCTCAGGTTTTCTCCACACCGAGAGAAGTGACAGCGTAGACCCTTTTTTTTTCATTTTATTTTTTTTACTTCACGGTTGTTAAGTGTTGATGGCTGTTCTTCCACTTGTAGACGTAAACACGACTCAGGCTTCACGCTTTAGCGCCTCCCTCAAGTCTTATCTCCTTAAAAGCGGCTTCCATTTTCACACCTGGCTGCCTCAGTACCCCCAAACGAAGACCCATTAAGCAGAAAAAAGGAGCGGACGACCCTTGAAGTTGAGGGTGTCCGAGGTGAAACGGGCCATCAGTGAAATGATTTTAATCTGGCAAACAACTGATGGAGAGATGGGATTAAGAGGCACGGGAGAACACCGTGACAGCGCCGGCGGCGCGGGTTCAAGACTCGGGGAAACGGTTTTTAAGCTCCCTGTCAAAAACTGAGTTTTCCAGGGGCTTTACTGGGAGCTTACAGTTCAGCCTGGCGTTCTTTGACGTTCTGTGGGCGCCGAACTTGGTGATTTATGACAAATTCAACGCGTTTCAGATTGTCCGGGTGCGTCTTGTGTATAAATACCGTCGCTATGTAGAGGAAAAAAAGGGATTTTACAGTCACCTTCACCAGCTCGTTATTCACTTATTTATCATTATTATATATTTATTTATTTTTGCTGTGGTTTCCATGCTTGAAAATGATTGTCAGTTGAGGGGATCGTCAAATTTTACGTGGACAATGTGTGAAACGAATTGACTGAGAATATTTCTTTTCATGAACAAGCGAACAAGGTTTGTAGGAAAAAAAAGTATCGTATAAATCGCTGTTTTCTATATACTTACCGGTCTGTTTCGCTCCTCGAGTGAAGCACCGGTAAGGGTACTGCTTCTCTGGTGTAAAGGATAGTAAAAGTCTCTTTTCGACCCACTTAGCACGTAAAGGGATACTGATTTGTTGCTGTATGAAATGGGTCTTTTTCAGCGCACGAAACGCCGAAGCACAAATGCAAAGCACACGCGGAAAAAAACAAAACAAAACAACACACACACACAAAACAAACAAAAAACCCCACAACTTCTCATCCACTTGGAATAGTAGATACCCCCGATCAAGGATGAAAGACGTGATTGGAGAAATAATCTTGTCATGAAACCGGAAACTATCATATTCTGAGTGTTTGCATTCATGTATGCGCTCGCGTGTTTGTGTGTTGATCATAAATTGAACCTCTATCCACAAAATTGATTTCGGAACCTAACTAAAAAATGAAAAGAAAAAAAAAAGAGAGAGAGAAGAGGCTCTGTGTGTGTGTGTGTGTGTGTGTGTGTGTGTGTGTGAACGTGCTCGAACTACAGGTATATAATTACATTATGCGACGCGAAAGAAATGTCAGAGTACTCACAGATAAATAGCTATAGGACATTTTGATAAACTAACAAAGAATTCGCAGGGTAAAGATGGAGACGTACATATTTTTGTAACTGGGTTGCTGGAAACTATTGACCAGTTCGAACTCTTAAAAATCTTAGCGCAAAAAATAATACTGCATCTTTATACATTTGTCCATTATAGCAAGGATAAAGATGCGTATTTTATCTGTTGTTGAGATCGAAACAACTTGGAATAGGTCATAGGTGCGTGTCGCTGAAGAGAGAAGAACCGGATCCAAGGCTGATCCTGAGAATCAAGAGGGGTACGACAAAGGGAAGGGGGTTGCAGCCGGTGCCATGCTGATGACGTTGAATGGCTGATCTCCTTCGTCGCCTTTCCCAGAACATCTGGTGTTGACACTGATCTTCTGGCCAGGATGCTCGCCCCACTCGCCATATGTGGGATAGATCAGATCTCACCTTGTCGACGAATTTGTACTTGTAGTCAGCAGCACGAAGATGATCGTGGTTGACATAAACTTTTTCCCCCTTCTGCTACAACTTGACTTCTATGACGTTTGAGGCCCTGTTACAAAAGGCCTGTTCTTCGTTCTGTGGACAGTAACTATATATTTTGCAATACGCATGGCTGGCGTATGGAGCAATATAGTTAGTGTCTTCATCAACCTAATGATATTTTGGTGAGTACAAGGTGGGCAATTTTTTTCCAGTGGCAATCGAGTCAATTTGATGGAAGGTGCAACTACGACGCCGTTCGGCAAAATGTTCCAGAGGAAAGCAACCCTGTTTGTGAAGAAATGTTCCTCTAATGTTGAGCCTGTGTCCCTTTTTTGGAGTTTAAAGCTGTGCCCTCACAGGTCTCTTCCGCAGGCAAGCTCAAACTTTTGGCAGTTTGACGTCGTGACAGCCCTGGAGGTATACCAATTTACATACCTCAATCATATCCCCTCGACGGCGTCGATGTTCTCGACTTGGCAGTCGCAGAGTTTTCAGTCTCTCCTGAGGTGGTTTGTCCTTCAGGGATGACAGCTTTGACGCTTGTACAAGTCTTGATTGTGTAATGCATTGAAGAACCCCCTGATACGTTGAGCTTAAAAAAGTAACATGGGCTGCGTGACTGATTAAAACGCTTGACTTTGGAAATTGTGTCTCGATGTATTTGACACAACTCGTGAGATTTTGACCGCAGTCTGTTGGCTTCTTGATGTCAGTCAGTCTCATGTGTCCAGCTGTAGGTATACAGTCAGGTTCAGGCGACGGTTCTTCTTCTTTCTTTTTTTTTTCAAAAGAAACTTTGCTTTCTTCGTAAATGTAAATCGTTTTCAAGGCTACCTGAAGATTGCACGACAACCCACTAGTTTGTTATCAACTTATCCTTTACGGTGTCGTGAATAAGGACTCGAGGTGGAGTTCCAGGTTTTGCTGCAGGACTGTTGACGTCATGTTTTACGCTCTGGATCTTGCGTCATAGTTTTGTCTGACGTTGATACGTGTGGACCTTGTTCTTTTTCCCCCCGATTTTCTGGCCGCGGCTTCTTTTTCAGTGGTTGGGCGGCGTGCTCCGCATTGGTGGATAATTTAGTCAACGGTGATCTTTTGTTGGAAGCAGTATGGCCTGCCGAGTCGGTCTGGCACCCACTTGTGGTCGTAAGTACCGCTTTGTTTTCTTCATCGAGTTGTTCCATGATGGATACAAATTTATATTTTTGTCCAGTTTTCTTTCTCCTAGAATACTGATGTTTTCCAGGCTGTTGATTTTCCTGGACATTTCACCCCCCCCCCCCCCCCCCCCCCCTTTAAATTTCCGTGATTGCATCCGGACAGTTAAAGTTTTGCATGGTAATACTGGCTCTGGTTTGGGGCCCAGTGGCTGACTGAAAGGGATGGTTGCTCTTTCCTCGGTTGTTTTTGATTTTTCGCTTGCTCCTTCTTCTGAGGTGCATGGAGTTGGTTTTCTTCTCCGGGTCTTTTACGGCGGTATCCGCTGCAGTACATGCTTCCATATTAGACGACGCTTTGATCTTATCATTTTCTGTCTATTTTGGTTACTCGCTTTTGTGACTCAGACGGATGTACACCATCTTGTTTGTGTGCGTCAGTGCGTGCACGAGTGTGTGTGTGTGTGTGTGTGTGAACACCTTGTTGTTGAGCCATGTGTCGTTTACACTCTGAGGTGCCCAGTTTATGACAGATGCTGTTCATTAACTTGAACATTATTCTGCACCCTTGTTAGTGTCCTTGGAACTGAAGAACAAGAACATTGAAGTTTTTTACAATGTCGAGGTGACAGAGCTTTTAAGAAATTGTATGTACAGCAGCACGGAGGGAGAAAGTGTTCTAATGTTGAAAGTCGCATTCTTTACTGAGAAATCGGAAAGCAGTGTGGAGGAGAAAAAAAGTGATCAGATGTTGAAAGTCGCATTCGTTGAAATACAGCACTATTTATCGTTTTGCCCAGTTATACAAACTTTTTGGTTTCAGTTTGAAAATAAACTTAAAGAAAAATGTGAAAACTGTGAAAGATTGTCCCTCAGTTTTGAACTTATTTTGGTTGGCACTGATGAAAAAACTAAAACAGGTGATGTTTTTGATGTGATAGTTTTATGGGCAAAATTCTTTATATACAAGTGTAGAATTAATAAGGTTAAACCAGGTTTACATGCATTCATTGCTGAACACAAACGCAATTACTCAACAGAAAAACAAATACGCCTAATGGAAAGGAATTATCAGGATTTCTCTATTAAATGGCTACCTTATTTAGATTTAGTGATGGAACATGAATTCTGATCTTTTATATAGAGTCAGAGGTATTTCCACAGGAGTGGAAACATTATATTGACCAATCTTGTATTGACTGGTTTGTTGTGACTCGTATGTTCCCTGTGATCCATGAGATTTGACTGTTAATGTGTGCTGTGAGTTGAGATTGGAAATGTCATGTTCTGGGATCTATGTGTTATCTTTTTTTGTTTTTTTTTGTTTTGTTATTGTTGTTGTCTGTGTATGTGTTTGTTGTTTGTTTGTTTTCTCTATTCTTCATCCATTCTTTCTTTCTTTCTTGTTCGTCAGTTATTTGTTAACTAAAAAACACCCTTGCAAACGATCAACATATTATACATGTGTGTGTATATTATATGTGTATATGTATATATATATATATATATATATATATATATATGTGTGTGTGTGTGTGTGTGTGTGTGTGTATGTATATATGTACTACCTCTATTGCTAAACTGGTGGTGTGAATTGCAATTTTGCTTTATTGGTGTGGAATTTCATGTGAAATTGTAATGGAGACAGTGTTGAAAAGAAAATATAACCTATGCAAGGTGGGGGCGGGGGGGAAAGAAGAAGAACAACATTGACGTTTTTTACAATGTCGAGGTCACAGAGCTTTTAAGAAATTGTACAGCAGCGCGGAGGGAGAAAGTGTTCTAATGTTGAAAGTCGCATTCTTTACTGAGAAATCGGAAAGTAGTGTGGAAGAGAAAAAAAGTGATCAGATGTTGAAAGTCGCATTCGTTTCTGACTCAGTGGCCGACCCAGCAACAGAGCACTTCAGTCAGTCAGCAGATACTACAGATCTCATCATCATCAATCTTTCCGGATCACAGCTTTCGCTGAAGCCGGTGTAGTGTGAGGTACTTGCGCCCGAAAATCCCGCCCTCGGCTGCAACTCCGTTTGGAATGCTTCGCTTGGTTTACCTGTTTTGCAACCCAATATTGACAACAACTTCAGTTATGCGGGCTCCCCTTCTCCTCTCCCGCCTTCCCCTCAACCCCCCACTCCTATCCCCGCCGTCCCAGTCCCCTCCTTTCGGCTGTTTGTCTGTTGGGGTGGTAGAGGGTGTGTGTGTGTGTGTGTGTGTGAAAAGGACATTGACGTAGATGGTGTGGCGGTGAACGACACAAGAGACAGAGATAGAGGTTGTGAGAGAGAGGTTTCGGGGGAGTTTGGGGGTGGTCGGGGTCGGGTAGTATAGCTGTGCTTTGTTGGCTGAGTTTCGTGTTGCCTTCCACTTTATTATGCGTGTGTGTGTTTTTTTCTTTCAACATTTTACTCCGCAGTTAGTAAATAGCTGGTCTCTCAGCACCCCGTCTCCCCCACCCCCGTTCCTTTTATTCCTCCCACCCTCTGTCTCTCACACTCTCTCCGAGACAAGAGGGAGAGAGAGAATGAGTATGCATATTATGTTCCAACACACGAACACTGATGCATTTGAACGAGATACAAGGACCGAATCATTTGTTCTTGTAAGATCGTTCTCTTAAAACAGCAACAATAACCATAATCAAAATAGTTGTACTCAGTACGACAGTAGTGTGTGTGTGTGTGTGTGTGTGCGCGCGCGCGCGCGCGCGTTTTCAGATTGTTATAATCTACATCGTGGAGTCTCCATGCCTGTCTCACCACTAGGCACTTAGTAGCTCTGACTCAGTACTTGCAAAATTTGCCAAGCCTTCTGGTCAGTGATGGACAGTATAATAATTGTGTTGACGGACAGACCTGATAACCATTTCCAAGACTGCATTGCCGGAACTGTTCTTCGTTACGACCAGCTTCACAGTGTGACATTGAGCCTGCTGACAGAAACAGAAAGTTCTCTATGCTCATTTTCTTTCGTCCTACATACCCAGAGAGGAAGCAGTGGTCTGGGTGTTAGTCTTTCGGATGAGAAAAAACAATAAAACATGGCCGTGTGTGTCCGGTGTTTTAAGCGCACGTTTAAGTACCCATGGCAGTGAAATAATTAGATATATCTAGCAAAATTCTATAGATAATTTGACTGTGATTCAAATGAGAAAAAGATGGGGAAAAATTAAAGGTTTCTGTTTTGGAGTTTGGGAGAGAAAAGAAAAGATGGCACTGGACTGTGGGGATGCACTCTGAATTATATTTAAAAAGAAAAAAAAGTTAATCCATAATTCGGCTTGGGGACATCCATTGCGACGAAAATGTTATGCAGTAAGATACAATTCGATGCGGCGATACAATGCAATACGATACGATGCAGTCTAAGCCAGTTCAGTAATTATGTCCATTACAATACAATATTATACAATGCAATGCAGTCCAATCCAATCCAGTCCAGTGTTCGTCAACTACAATGTGTCAAATACAATACAGTGCAACACAATACAGTGCAACACAATACAACGCAGTACAAAACAACACAATGCAGTTCAATGTAATGCAGTGCAAATTCTAACTGATCTAGTCTAGTCTAGTATTATATGTTCATAACAGCAACACAACACAGTTCAATATAACGCAATGCAAATTCTGACTGATCTCGTCCAGTCCAGTAATGTATACATAATTTTGCCCACAACAGTGCAATACAATCCGGTATTGGCTGTGTCGACTTGAATAGATCTCTTGCTTTGTGATGGTGAAGCGACACGTGTACATTCAACGGTCTTTTCCTTTGTTCCAGACATGAGTGTGGGGGGAATGCCTTCCACCACCCACACCCTGCTTCCCGGCGACCCCCAGCATCGCCCACCCCAGACGGACGTTGGGGGAGGAGGTGGGGGTGAGGGTGAGGGGAGGCCGGGAAGGGGGTGGAGGATGGGGGAGGAGGGGGATGGGTTGCTGAAAGCGGCCAGCGAGGGGCAGACGGACAGGGTCAAGCAGCTTCTGCAGGACGGGGCATCCCTGCACCCTGACCAGGTGAGTGAGTGTCTGGTGTGTCTGGCTCTGCCTGAGTGGCTGTGTGTGTGTATCTGTAGGCTTGTCTTGGAAGGTGTCTTAAGTGTCTGTGCTGGTGTGTCTGTCTGAATGTCGGTGTTGGTGTGTTTGTTTGCGTGCCTGTCTGTCTGTGTTGGTGTGTTTGTCTGAGTAGACGTCTATGTTGGTGTGTCTGTCTGAGTGTCTTTAGTTTATAGGTTATTAGAATGATAGGTGTGTCTGTTTGCGTGTCTGTATAGGGTAGGTCACAGTGTCTGTCTGAGTGTCTGTTTTGGTGTGTCTGTCTGAGTGTCTTTATAGTTTATTATAGGTGTGTTTGTTTGCGTATCTGCATAGGGTAGGTGTCTGTCTGAGTGTCTTTATAGTTTATTATAGGTGTGTTTGTTTGCGTGTCTGCATAGGGTAGGTGTCTGTCTGAGTGTCTGTGTTGGTGTGTCTGTCTGGCGGGTGTCTTTATAGTTTATAGGTGTATCTGTTTGTGTGTCTGTTTAGGGTAGGTGTCTGTCTGAGTGTCTGTGTTGGTGTGTCTGTCTGAGTGTCTTTATAGTTTATAGGTGTGTCTGTTTGCTTGTCTGTATTGGGTATGTGTGTGTGTGTGTGTGTGTGTAAAGGTGTGTCTGAGTGTCTGTGAAGGTGTGTGTGTGTGCTTTCAAGAGTGTCTGTATGTATGATACATGTGTGTGTTTGAGTCTCTGTGTAGGTGTGTCTGTCTGAATGTCTGAGTAGGTGTATCTGTCTGTCTGTATGTCTGTGTCATTTGTTGGTCAGTCCGGTTGTATCCTCTGTGTCGTCTGTGTCCTTTGTCCGTATGTTCGCGTCTGTTTACTGTGATCTGTAGACAACCTTTACCAGTGAATGACTGCTTGCACCAATAGACTACCACTGTCTGACTGTTTACTCTTTGTCTTAGAGATTGCTAGCGTCGGATTGTTTTATGTAATAGACTATCAGTGACTGTTTACTCTGATAGACTACCACTGTCTGGCTGTTTATTCTGATAGACTACCACTGTCTGGCTGTTTATTCTGATAGACTACCACTGTCTGGCTGTTAACTATCAAATATTACAATTGTCGGGTTGTTTAAGAGACTACCACTGACTGTTTACTCTGATAGACAACCACTGTCTGGCTGCTAACTCTCACAGATTACAGTTGTCGGGTTGTTTAAGAGACTACCACTGACTGTTTACTCTTATAAATACTTATAGACTACCAGTGACCAGTTGTTCACACTGGAAAGCCAGAATCTGTTTACTCTGGACCGCCAGTGACTGTTTACTTTTATTGATTACTATGGTTGTTTTACCTTATAATAGACTACCAGTGACTGTTTAATCTGATAGAGTGATAGACTTGCAGTGAGTGTTTACTCTTTGGAGACTTCCAGTTTCTGACTGCATACTCTAACAGGCGACCACAGATAGCGGATTATCTGTGCACCCAACTCGTACCGCTGACGTCACACGAATGCACACATACCTCTGACGTGACACTGACACGTCACTACCACTGACGTCACATTGAACTAGTTTTAGCCTCTAGATAGTAACTATTGTCAGATATAATGTGCGATACAGATAATAATCTGTGGAACGCATTTCAAAGGAAACTATATAAACCACTGCAACAGGAAGGACATGCATGATAATTACGATGTTTTGCATGGTCAACGCTTATGTAGTGTTACAATCGATGGCTAAGGAGGAGCGAGATTCTTAGTCTCCAAGAAGATGCCCGCTCCTCCCCTCCCAACCATCCCAGTCTCAGCCCTTGAGATGTTAGAATACATAGGTTAATGCCCCCTCCCGCCTCCCCCCCTCCACCCCCACACACACTTACCCTGTCCGACAGACTTATGAATTATAGTAAGTCCGTGACCCTGCCTCCTCCCTACACACACACACACACACACACACACACACACACACACACCCCTCTCTCTCTCACTTGCAGCACTTGACAAAAGTTACCATGACGAAGCAGTCTTCAGCGTTGCTGAGAGGGGACGAACGCCATGTTTGCCTAATGCTCTAATCACTGGGTCGCTCCGTGCACTGCTTGTCTTCCCTTACACGCTAATTACGGAGTGGGTCCCTTCGCGTCGCCGTCTCGCCAGTTGTTCGCACTTCAAAGAGCGGTGTACATAGTGTGCAGCGGAGACGCGAGATAGTGCCCATACTTTGTGGGAGGGCTCCCAGCCCCCACACCCACCCACCCTTCCCTCCCTCCACCTCTCTCCCTTCTGTTTCTCCGCTTTCCCATGAGTCATTGCTGTCTCGAGTCCTTGTATACCCGGACCTCTTATGTGTCTGCTGACTTTTTAGATGTTTTGACTTTCGCGATTTTAATCGTAACTGCCGGAGTTGTCCACATAATGTGGTAAAATCACACGATGCCTGCAGTTGTTGTTTTTAATTTTCGATGTTTGATTGTTTTTTTGTTTGTTTTTTTCTACGGTTGTCCACATCTGATTTTACCCTGCTACTCTTTACCCAGTCTGTCTCCTCACCTCGTTTGACTCTTAATTTAGGTGGAGTTTGCGGGCCATCTTGTGTACCCGCATGATAAGTATTATTTGTCAGTGTGTGTGTGTGTGTGGGGGGGGGGGGGGGTGCAAGGTGAAACCATACAGGGACAAAATCTAAGGCGTGGGTAGAGATGAGATCGCTGAGGAAGGGCAAGTCTGTCATCAACAGCCCGGTGGGGGTGGGGGTGGGGAGGGGGTCAGTGGGCGTGGACTTGCACATGGTGATTAACTACAAATTGTCTTAACGCTACAGCGAGGACCACAAAGCCAACGTTTTGAGCGTCAGTACAGTGATTATACAAAAACAGCATGGCTGTGGACTCGAGACATTGAAACAGCAACAGAACGGCCTTCTCCCGTCCCTTTACTAACGAAACGTCCTTTCCTCATGTTTGGACCAGTGGAATTGTCTGACCCCACCCTCGGAACAGTAAAACGATCTGGTCTTATCTTTGGACCAGTGGAACGCTCTGACCCCACCTCTGGACTAATAAAACAGATTCTGACTTCATCCCTGGACCACTGAAGCATTCTAACCTCGTTTCTGGACCAATGAAAGGTTCCGACCACGTTCCAGGACCAGTGAAACATTCAGACCTCGTTTCTGGACCAGTGAAACATTCTGACCTCGTTTCTGGACCAGTGAAAGGTTCTGACCTCGTTCCAGGACCAGTGGAACATTCTGACCTCGTTCCTGGACCACTGAAACATTCTGACCTCATTCTTGGACCAGTGTAACATTCGGACTTCATTCCTGGACCAGTGAAACGTTTTGACCTCATTCATGTATCATTGGAACTTTCTGACCTCATTCATGTACCATTGAAACTTTCTGACCTCATTCATGTACCATTGGAACTTTCTGACCGATTTCATGTATCACTGGAAATTTCTGACAGATTTCGTGTACCATTGGAACTTTCTGACCGATTTCATGCAGAAGTGGAATATTTTGACCTCATTCATGGACCAGTGAAACGTTCTAACCCCATTCTGGATCATTGAAACTTGCTGACCTCGTTCCTGGACCAGTGAAACGCTCTGACCTTGTTCCTGGACCAGTAAAAAGTTCTGACCCCATTCCTGGACAACACATGATCTGATCCCATCTTTGGACCACCGTTCTACCCCCATCCTTGGACGAACGATGCGTCATACATATGCTGGTCGTTATAATTGTTTGTGTGATGTTCAGAGGTGTGTTAACAGGTACAACAGCAACATAATTACTGGCGCCAGAATATATGTTAAACTCTCCATTTTGTCCCATGCTGTTTTGATTATATGTGTGACAGTTTCGTCACATGCATTCGTCACATGCAGGGTATAGGTCTGTCAGGCAGTTCATCTGTTTCTGCTCGCTCGGGTCTCTATAAATCATTTCATTGGCCGTTAGCCAAAGTACGTCCTGCATTAGCTGGTGTGTCCGTGATGTCCTTGAGTGGTTGAATGAACGTGTCAAAAGTTGAGTTCATTGCCCACACATCCCAGTTGGCTAAACACCAACCAGGTCTGCCAACTCTGGGCGTCCACAAACGCAGCATGCACTGGCCACCATTATATAAAGCAGGCAAGAGCTAAGCCATCCCACAGCTGTCTGTCTCAGCATGCATCAGATGGTCAAGCATCTGCAAAGCAAGGCGCTAAGCCCCCCCACCCCCACCCCACCCCCTCCCCCAGACTGCCTTCCTGGGGTGTGTTAAAAGAAATCCCTCGGCTCAGTTTCTGAAGTCCAGACGAACACGGCGTGCGCGAGACTTAACAGCCACGGCTATTGTATCTGTCATTAGACGCTAAGCCGTATCGTATCCCGTGTCCCTGTTGCAAGTTTTGCGGTCCTCAAGCACGCGGGAGAGTTTGTTGATCACGTGTACCTGTTGGGCGTTAAACCATCTCCCATGCCAGTCTCACGTCTTGGAAGCTGGATTTTATTTACTCGGCCCTTCCGCCCTCGCTAACTCCCCAACTTGGGTTATCCACACCCCAGGGAGTTGCCTGTTTCCCATCCACCCCTACCCCCAACCCCTCACCCCCCCTTCCGCTTCGCCTCTCAACCCTCTCACATGGCGACTTCGTGCTTTTGGCTTTCCGGTGAGTGTTGTGGGTCGTTAGCGCACGGCAGGTTGCGGGTTCCTGTCCCACCCAGGGGACAGATGATGGAAACACATGAGGGCCGTGTCCTCCTCGCCGTGTTGGGCCCATGAAAACAGCGGGAGGGCATGTTGATCTGTCTGATTGGAGCAGAGCAAACACTGGGGCTTTTTCTCCGGGAGCTGTTCAAACACAGCTAACATCCAAGCTGCTGTCAGCCAGTTTGTGTGTGTGTGTGTGTGCACTGAGCTGACAGAAGGGACCTCTTGTCACAGGCCAACAGTGTCCTCCTCTCTCTCCTCCGCCCAGATTGCACCCCTCTCCCTTTACCCCTCTCCCCTCCCCTCCCCTCCCCTGCATTCTGGACCAGTTTTGGGATTGTCTTCCCAGACGTTCAGGACCCGGACCCTAAAAATTGTACTCTTTCAGCTCGAGGTGTCCACTCTCCCTTTCCTCCCCATCCCCTCCTCTTCAGCCCCCCCCCCCTCCCTCCCAATCCTAACTTGCCCTCTTTCTGTCCAAACTATGCTCTCCCTGCTTCCCTGTCTGCTTTAAGTTAAACCGATTGTGCTGGAAAAGAGATGGGGCATGCGGAAAGTATGGGACCACAAGTCTTTTTCAGTCTGGTACTAAATTTGTATTATATAGTATGTTTGATGTGTTTGTATTTGTATTTATTTTTATCACATCAGATTTCTCTGTGTGAAATTCGGGCTGCTCTCCCCAGGGAGAGCGCGTCGCTACACTTCAGCGCCACCCCTTTTTCCTTTTTTTTTTCTTCTTTTTTTCCTGTGTGTAGTTTTATTTGTTTTTCCTATCGATATGAATGCACACAGTCATGATTTTTGTTGTTGTTGCCCTTTTTGATTTTTCCCTCATCGTCGCTGATATCTCGGTATAATTATTTTCGCAGAATACTTCATGGCATTTTTTTTTTCTTTTTTTTAAATTTTCTCCCCAAACCCACAGTCATTTCTGGTGTCGTCTTCGCCAGGATGGCAAGTCCCCCCCCCCCCCCTCCCCGCAGCCCCAGACATATGAAGACTTCGTAGACTGTATGTGGAGAATAAATGGTATTTTTGCTTGTTCCAGACGTTAAAAAAAAATCTCTTCAGACTTTCCATTGTGAAATAACATTTCCATTCAGTTTTTAAACTGAATATGCTACAGTGCTTAATTATCTTGCTATGTTTTCAGTCTCCAACGAGAATTCAACAGCCTTTGATTTCTTGTCACAGATTTATGAGTTCGAGCTTTTTTTCTTTTTTTGTGTGTGATATATCTCGCATTTGTAAATGTAACTTTCTCCCTTGTATTACAATGAAATTGTGTTTTTAAGAGTCTCAGCCACTGAGTATAATTTTTCTCGGAAAAATATTATCTAGACATTAAAACATTTTGATTATATTAAGTGATCTTGAAACCTTACTGAAGCGTCTACAACACAGCAGAAAATGATTTGGGTTCCCATGCGTTCTTCAACTGCAAGAATGTGGTAGATGTCACACCCGATTTATACTGTAGACAGAATACTTCTCAGGATAATTACTCAGAATAATTATCATCCCCCACTGAAATCAAATAATTTGTGGTGTAAAACACTTTTGAAAACAACACACGGGAATCACAGTCATTCAATAAATGTACATAAAAGACACACACACACACACACACACACACACACACACACACACACACACACACACACACATATATATATATATATATATATATATACTTAAAATGAACCACACATAATATAATCACAGTCGTATGTATGCATCAGTCACAGTAGACACAAAAAATACTGTAAATGTTAGAGCAAACTACAGACAAATGAATAATCACAGCTATACAAATGCAGTAATGACAGTTAAAGGTGTGAAATGTCATACTATAATTCAACGTGTTTGTAGCTTCGATCTTGTCAATAATTTTCACTTGTGCCAGTTGTGGGCTGACCCAAGTCTTATTCCTTACGTTGCTTTTGCTGTCGCTGGACTGTTAAACACACACACACACACACACACACACACACACACACACACAAAACACCACACCACACCACACCACACCACACAACACACACACACACACACACACACACACACACACACACACACATATATATATATATAGAGAGAGAGAGAGAGAGAGAGAGAGAGAGAGAGAATTGGATGACTCAGAGCTGAGAGTACTCGTACACAGAAGGTCTGGTTTGGAAGAGCTCGTTCCACACAACAAGGGTCATTCCTAGGAGCAGGGTTCAGTACCCCTTTCTTTCTCTGTGGCAGAGGGGGGGGGGGGGACGTTCCGGTCCTGTGATGTATTATTCTCATCGGCTCGGGCACCATTGTGAGATAAGTGGCTGGGAAATCTTGCTCGCGTTGAAGTCACGCCTTCTCTAGCATACTCTCCGCTCGTGTCTCGTGAGACTCCGCCGGGGCATTCAGTTCCATTTTCAAGCCCTTTCCGTTTCACACGCCTCAAGAATTTCTTCATCATGGTGACTGCTAGTAGTAGTATAGCAGTAGGCTTGCAGGGGTCTCAGATACATACACTACACTACACAACACATGGAAGGAAAATGTTTTAAAACATAAAGGGACACTATTCCCCGAGAATATTATTAAAGAAAAGATACCGAATCCATCAGCTTCCTATACAAGATTAATAACCTCTCCTTTCTTCCGTATAAACCTTGATGCGCTGAAGACAAAGTATTGTAAAAATGTTACATGCATCTGTGGTGATCAGTTCAGCTTGCATCATTGTTGTTTCACTGTCAGCAGTTACGTACCTTCTTGCCCAAGTATTTCAAAGAGAATAACTACTCTGCAGATGATTTTTCGAAAGTAATTTCTGACGAGGTTCTTATGGTCGAACTTTCACAGGCATTAGTTCATAGCCCTATTTCTACATTCCTTTAATGTACTTCAGAATTGTGTTACTGTTAATGGTTTCTGATTATTATTATCATTATTGAATTGTTACTGTTAAATGTTATTGCATGTTACTTGTTAGGTATGCATTTTTTGGTAGTTCTCTACTTTTCTGTTTTCCTCTTCCCTCCCCCCCCCCCCCCACCCCCGCCACTTTTTTTTATTTTTTTTTTTTTTAATTGTCTAATATCACTGATAGTGAAAAGACAGTCCAAACGCACTGGTGACAACAGGTCCGTCGGGTGAAGCAGTGAACCAAAACCAACACTGTGTGTCATGTCAGGGAAAAGTCCTATGTGTGAACACCGAGACTAAGCCTTCACGGGAGGGAGAGTGTCGCCATAGTAAACATTTACCTTGGTTTTTGCAAAGACACTCGTGAGATAGATATTAGTGTCTTGGGCCTTGGTTTTGGCAGAGACACTCGTGAGATAGAGATATTAGTGTCTTTAGCTTGGGTTGGCTGATAGACTGCTCGTATAGGGATGGAGTCACCTTGTGTGTCAGGCAGCACACCGAATAGCAAGCAGGCACGTAAAGTGATAGAGAGATAGAGCGGGTTGGTGATTGATTGATAAACTCCCAGAAACAACTGTGGCTGGTTGGTTTCAGCAGCAGGCGACGTGAGCGAATTCTGCTCAAGCAGGAAGGAAGGAGAGTTCACATCGCGCGTCACAACGAGACCCACACGAACCAGAAACACACGCACGCACGCACGCATGCACGCACGCACGCACGCATACATACACACGCACGCTCACACGTGACAGAGTTGTGGGAGGGTGTGTGTGTGTGTGCGCGCGCGCGCGTGTACACACACACACACACACACACACACACACACACACACACACACATATATATATATATATATATATATATATATATATATATATATGCATGAGAGCGGACGCCAGAGGCGTGTCAGCACTAGTTGTCATCACACAGATGGGGTTTTTTGCCCATGGGCATCTCGTCTGTCACCATGATTGTGTATACGCTTAATGCGTGCATACAAGCTGGGCATGGAGCCTTGGAAAATGATATCGTACAGATCTTGAGATAGGGAAGGGTAGGAGAGGAAGTACTGTTTCGCTTACACAGGCTTCGGAAACACAATCTCTCATTTCCTGACTGACTCCTATGCAGGCTATGAGGCTGTTGGGTTAGCTTCATAAAAATGTACACACGCGCGTATGCACTCATATATTATGTGTACATGCACAGACACATGCATGCAGAGACAGACAGACAGACACACACACACACACGCTCATGTATTTTATCCCCCCCCCCCCTTCTCTGTCTCTGTCTCTGTCTGTCTGTCTCTCTGACTCTCACTCTCACGTGCGCACCATAACTCTGTTTTGGGTATTGGGCATACATACGTTTTGGTGTGCTGTGCATACCAGTTTTATGTACTTTAGTTCAGTATCACTGTGCATGATTATGTCATTCTTTCAGGTGTATCGTGTCATGTGTATTTTGAATCCTTCGGCGAGAAATAGGCGGCGGTATGGCCAACGCCAGAGTTTTATTGATAATCTTGGTTCAGATCAGTGCTGTGATCAGAGTTGTCTTTTCCACTCCCAAGGCTTAACGATGTTTTACATTGTTGTGTGAGGTGGCTGTGTTCTGTTGTGTGATGTGTTCTTAGAGCCCATATGGGATGTGTTCTTATGGCCCTGTGCACGGTATGCCTTATTCGGTTTGGGGTAACTGGCCTTGTCTGGTGACTATTAATCTTACTGTTAACATACCTGGCGTCTTTTTACTGCTTCCATTTCTCCCACTGTGACAGTTCACGTAATATGTGACTGTGTTGGGTGATTGTCTGGTCTCGCTGATCAGTAGTGGTGGTGGTGAACATAAAATGGTCTGTCTAGCGATTAGCAATCTAGTGTGTCTGGTGACTGTTTAACAGGGGACTGTCGACCTCACCAGTCTTGTGATCGTTGACCAGCCCTATGAGTGATGGCTGTTAACTGATCATGTGTGGTGACTGTTGACTTGACCTGTAGGTGTGTAGTGACTTGACCTGACCTGTAGGTGTGTAGTGACTTGACCTGACCTGTAGGTGTGTGGTGACTGTTGAGCTGGCCTGTAGGTGTGTGGTGACTGTTGACCTGACCTGTAGGTGTGTGGTGACTGTTGAGTGACTGTTGACTTGACCTGTAGGTGTGTGGTGACTGTTGACATGACCTGTAGGGGGGGGGTGGTGACTGTTGACCTGACCTGTAGGTGTGTAGTGACTGTTGACCTGACCTGTAGGTATGTGGTGACTGTTTACCTGACCCGTATGATTGTTAACCTGACCTGTATGACTGTTGACCTGACCTTTGTGGTGACTGTTGACCCGACCTGTGTGGTGACTGTTGACCCGACCTGTGTGGTGACTTGATTTGACCTGCCTGTTGACTGTTGATCTCGGACCTGTGTGGTGACTGTTGACATGACTTGACTGTTGACCTGACCTGTATGGAGACTTGACCTGACATGTGTGGTTGACCTGACCTGTGTGGTGACTGTTGACCTGACCTGTGTGGTGACTGTTTGCAGGAGGGACGGACAGCTCTCCATTTCGCAGCCCAGAACGGCCACGCAGAGGTGTGCAAAGTGCTGGTGCAGGGGGGCTGTGAGCTAGACCTTCAGGACACGGTCAGTACCTTGGTCATCAGCATCACTTTCATCATGTTGAGTTCACAAGTCAGCGTGACGGCCTTCTGCTCGTCTTCCCCTGCTTGTTGTGTGTTAAAAGGATCGTTGTCTGTATATGTCATCATCACCATCATCATCATGACCATTATTTTAGTGTCATTATCGTCGTCATTGTCTTATAACATCGTCAGCACCATTATGATCATCATCATCATCATCATGACAGGTATTTTATAACCATCGCCATCATCTTCATCACCACCAGCCACAGCTACCAATGTCTGATTTAAACTTTGGCTTAGTTTCTCTCTGCAAACGATCATTGGTACCATCACTATCATTGTCTGGGTCCATCTTGATACCATCACCATCATCGTCTGATCATCATGATTGTTACCACGATCTTTCCTCTTCAGTCATTGTGGTCAGTTTGTGATCCAGTTCCCTCCAGTGTGGCTGAAGTTTGTTGCTTTGAACTTTATCCATCTCCACCCCTTACTGTCCCTCTTTCTTTCTCCCTTTCGTCATTAACTAAAGAGTGCATGATACTTTTACTTACTGCAGGTCACTGCAGCTATTGGTCAGAATGGCATGGTCTATCCTATCTCCCCTTTCCCCCCTATACACCAGAGTCACCAGCCTGATCAGTATCACCAAAAGAACTCCGTGCCCCTCTTCCCCAGCTCCCTGTTTCACATTTCAGTCTCTTTACCTGTCACTATATGGTCACTTTATTTGACGTACATCGGCATGCTGGTGATTCTTGTCATGGTTTGTACATGCTGGGTATTTTGTGTTTTCATTACCCGCCGAACTCTTAAACGGGGTGGATTAAAGGATCTTTTAACATGCTTATTTGGTCTTCAGCATGCGCATACGTCACACATGTCTGCACATCTTTTGACCCGAGATATTGGGGGAAACAAAATCTCATCTGTAACCCACGAGACGTTATTAGACTCAGGACCCTCTAGAGTCTAATGCTCTAACGAACCACTTGGCTGTCGCGCCCGTCTCTATGCTTCCTCAATATAATATTCTTGCGTCCCCTGTAAAGACTCGTCTTCTTCGTTTCCATGTTCCCCTCTAACCTCTTCCGCTTCACCGCACACCCCTCGTTAGTGTCAGTTGCCAGCACCTTGTCATCCGTCACTGTCATTGTCAGCGCCACCCCGTCCCCATCCACCCCCATACATCCTCATTCACCTTCCCGCTTTCTTATCTTCCCCGGCTGCCCCGAATGGCCATTTGTCAGTGACATTTAAGTCCCCTGCCGAAGCGGCCATTGAAAAAGAACTAACCTCCGGCAATATTTTTTTTCTTTTCCGGTTTCGAAGAGTCCCCCTTCTGTGCCTTTCTTCCTGTGGTTTCTGTCCCTTCATGTGCGCCGTCCTTAGGTGTCCAATGTCAACCTTTAACTCCGGAGGGTATATTGCCCAGAGAGATAAGTATTTCAGTGAGGAGGAACCCCGTTCAATTGAGGGGAAACCTCGTGTTGTCCTGGTGAGTTACAGTCAGAGAGGACTCTCATCTCCTGAGGGTTTGTTGTGCAGTGACGCATGCAGAAGGAGGATCGCCCACCATGCGGTGTAGTGACCTAGCGGTGATACGTCCGCATAGGAAGCGGGAGAATCTGAGCGCCGGCACGAGATCTAATCACATTCTCAGCAGTAATGATCCGGGCCCTTCTAGTGGTGATCTGGACGCTAGACATTCGGATGAGGCAACAAACTGATGTCCCATACGTAGCAATCACTTGGCGCACGTGGGAAATACAAATCAAAACAAAACAACATAAAAACACGCCAGCAGACGGGTTGTCCCTGGCAAGATTATGTAGAAAAATCCACTTTCATAGGAAAATATATACACAGTTGCTGACAGAAAAAAGGGAAAATGGGTGGTGTTGCACTGTGGCGAGACAAATCCACTTTCATAGAGAAAATAGACACATTTAAAGGCAGAAAAAGAAGATTGGGTGGCGTTGCACTCTGGCGACGCGCTCTCCATGGGGGAGAGAAGCCCTAATAATTACACAGAGTAATCAAATGTGACGAAAAGTGTAACACAGTTCAATGTTCTGACGGGTTAGGTCACCCACGCCGTCCTCAGTTTAGTTTCCTTGTCTTCCTTAGGCTTTATGTTATTACTGGAGTGGCAGTGACTACATTTCTGGTGCAGCCATCGTCTTTCGAGACGGAAGGAGGCCGACGACGACGACGACGGAGCGGTGATCAGGGTGGACCTTCCATCATTCCAAGGCAAAAGCTGTGGTGACAGTGGTCTGTGCTTTGGTTGTAACGCCTGGGGTGGAGGCGGCTGCCACTGAGTGTCCCACAGGTTCACTGTTTATACCGCGTGGCAGACAATTGACTGATTAAACGAGACTTTCCTGGAAGTTGAAGTTTAATCGGAGGTGTTTTTTTTTTTTGTTTTTTTTTGATTGATTGATAAGGATATTTATATAGCCTGTATCCTCGATCGGAGACCACGCTCTAAGCAGTTTTACACTCACGGAGTCATTTACGCAACAGGCTGCCTACCTGGGTAGAGCCGACTGGCGGCTGCTATTGGTCGCTCATCATTCGTTTCCTGTGTCATTCAATCAGATTTCAGGCACGCACACCTACACACTCAGACAAACATGTAACATTTAACATTTTACGTGCATGACCGTTTTGTTTATTTATCCTGCCATGAAGGCAGCCATGCTCCGTTTTCGGGGGTGTGCATGCTCGGTATGGTCTTGTTTCCATAACCCACCGAACGCTGACATGGATTACAAGATCTTTTACGTGCGTATTTGGTCTTCTGCGTGCGTATACACACGAAGGGGGTTCAGGCACTGGCAGGTCTGCACGTATGTTGACCTGGGAGATCGGAAAAATCTCCACCCTTTACCCACCAGGCGCCACCGAGATTCGAACCCGGGACCCTCAGATTGAAAGTCCAACGCTTTAACCACTCGGCTATTGCGCCCATTCTACCCAGTGAGTAGGCGCCACCTCAGAATAATGGTTTGAGTGTGCGCGCCAGCCATCTGGGCATCAGTTCGTGACCAGCTGTTTTTGGAGTTCTACCCTGTTAAGAGAGCGCCCCGATAAATCAGGATGGCACGCACACTCCAAACCATGATTTCGAGGTGTTGCCCTCTCACGGTGTGGACTGTCCTCATCCTCCCCCTGTTCTGTCCCCAGTACCACACTGTGCCAATACCGTGTCAGTCGTGCCGGTGTCTGCAGGTGTAAAAATGAACTTTGGCATTTTGTCACGATTAAAGAACGCCTGACACCAGACGTGTTCGGGGATCGTGGTACTCAGCTGTTTGGGGAATACCAGATCGTCATGGGAAAGCTGTCGTTCCAGTTCGATTCGTTCTGCACTTTTTTTTTCCAGTTCAGGACCCAGTCCAGTGTGAGCTAATATTAAGCAAAACCTCTGATCCGAAGCAGTTTGTTTTGAGAGGAAAAACAACAACTTCACTTTGGGGGAAAATCACAGTTTCATATAAGGCATATTAATCAACAAACCAGTTGCAAATGCACTTCTGAATAAAGACGATGGTGAATCCATTGTTAAAAACCTTATTTTCCCTTTGAAATTGCTTTGTGTAATGTTTTGATTTTTTCCTTTAGAAAGTGGACAAGCATTCGCTGTAAACACGAATACTTGCATACAGTACGGAATGAGGGTGAGGGAGGGGGGCACACTGTTTAGCTGTTACGCCCACCTCCGCCATCCCCAACCACACCCAACCCCTCCATCCAGTCCCCTTCTCTCTCTCCCCCCCCCCCCCACCCCTGTGGCCCTCCACTTCCACCCTCCCATTAGAATTCTCGCCTTGACCACACGTACGGTTTCATGCCTATTAGTGTCAGACCCCATGGTTTTAATCTATAAGGCCGTGGTCACCCCCCCCCCCTCATCCCCCCCTCCTCTCACCCCACACCCACACTCCATCTTCATTGACCCTCTCAGAGAATCTGTTCCCGCACCCCACCCAACCCCAACCCCCACCCCCACAGATTTCTATTATTTAAGTAGAAGATTAGTATGAAAGCGCCCCCCCAGCACCCATGCCCCACCCCCACAGATTGCTCCACTTTACTGCTCCACTTTACATCTCCACGCTCTGCGACTGGTCAGACAGTACTCTGTTCTTTGCAGCCATAGAACATCATGGGGGAAGAATGCGGGCGGAGGGGTGAGGAAACAGGTGGTGTTTGGTTTGAGGGGTGATGATGGTTGTTCTCTTCGCAGCCAGCCACACGACAGCTTGAAAAGAAAGGAGGGGGGTGGTGTGGGGGGTGAGGAGGTCAGGGTCCCAGACGGATGTGAGTGGTCAGACAGACGGTCAAACAACAGTTACAGGACCTGGGGGGGTTGGTGAGAAGAAGACTGGCCAGTGAATTTATGACTGGGCCGACACACTAACCTACCACCGGACTTAACATTTCAAAGTCCGCGAACCTTACCATACTGGTTAGGGATTTACTAGTAGTACGGTCAACAGTCACTACTGGGGAAAGGGAAGTAGGTAGAGCAGAAGGTGGGTGACAAGGGAATAGACATTAAGGTGTTGGCATTCATTGGGTTATAAATGCAAGTCGTGTTGCGCTGACAGAGCTTTTGGCAATGAACGTCACACGTACTGCCCGCCTTGGGGTGTTTGGGCGTGTACAGCAGCATACCCTCTGTGTGTGTGTGTGTGTGTGTGTGTGTATGTGTATGCGTGTGTGTGTGTATGCGCGCGCGCACGCATATGTGTGTGTGTGTGTGTCATAAAGAATTTGTCTTGTGTTGTCTCTCTCTCTCTCTCTCTCTCTCTCTCTGTGTGCTTCTCTCTCAGCTTGTCTGTCTTGAGCTGACCATCACTTTATGCATGGTCACATTTTTTGAACGGACCATGCTCAGAATTGGCACACAGACGTGTCAGATCTGGTAT
>NC_134881.1:17761250-17846250 GCF_041734735.1 Babylonia areolata
CAGTGAAACCGAACTGTTATTGTTGTTTATGTATAATTGATAGTATGAATGTATGGCAGAGAATGACTGGCTGTGGTCATAGATGACCGTCAGAGACTGACCACACATGTAGATAGGAGAAAGATGACCACCCAGCAGGACACTCAGGACTGTCTATCTACTGAGCAGGCGGCAGAACCAATGACTGAACAAATGGAATTTCATTTTAAGAGGGTAAAGGAGTGAGCACAATGTTCTTGTTAACATCTGACCCTCAGGGCAAAGAAAATTAATGAGTGGAAAAAAAAGGTGAAAGAAAGTGAAAGAAAACCTAGGTAGCTGTACACACAAAACTACCACTGAGGCAGAGTTTTAAAAAATCAAGATAGCTGTACACACAATACTACCACTGAGGCAGAGTTTTTAAGAAAAAAATTGGATAGCTGTACACACGAAACTACCAGTGAGGCAGAGTTTTAAAAAATCAGATAGCTGTACACACAATACTACCACTGAGGCAGAGTTTTAAAAAAATCAGATAGCTGTACACACAATACTACCACTGAGGCAGAGTTTTTAAGAAAAAAATTGGATAGCTGTACACACAGAACTACTACTGAGGCAGAGTTTTTAAGAACAAATCAGATAGTTGTTCACACAAAACTACCCTTGAGGCAAAGTTTTTAAGAAAAAAATTGGATAGCTGTTCATACCGAACTACTACTGCAGCAGAGTTTTTAAGAAAAAAATTGGATAGCTGTACACACAATAATACCACTGAGGCAGAGTTTAGAAAAAAAAAGAAAAAAAAGAAATAAAGATAGCTGTACACACAGAACTACCACTGAGGCAGAGTTTATGACTGTGACTGAGTCCAGTCCAATGCTGTGGACCATGGATGTGTTAAATGGTTTAAGATCCCGTAGCCTTTTGTGGCCTTTGGGGCAATGAATTCATGTCCACTGTGTCTAGGGCTCTGCATAGGAAGGCCATGCCCAGTCCTTTCCTTCCACCACTTTTAACCTTCCACAGGTACCCCTCTCACACTGGGACGGAGTGAGGAAAATCTAGAGTAAAGTGTCGTTTTCCAGAAGCGGGGCCTCGAATCCTGATCACCGGTGAACACTGGATCAGAAGTATAATGCTGAACTAATGCGTACACTTTAACTCTTTCACTGCCATAGGCGACTTAAGTTGACTGGACAGTGCACCGCCATAGGCGACTTTTGTTGACATCGAGGTATCATGTTAACAAGACAGTTTTTCACATTCTAAGAAAGCTCAACAGCTGCAGCCAGTTTCCCTCCAGTAGAACAATGACTAACCTTGATTGAGCTTGAAGTGAACAAGTCCATTGTGTTGTTTGAGTTTGAAGTGAACAAGTCCATTGTGTTGTTTTGACATGAACCGAAGCCTGTGACTAAAATATTTGGCGCTGGGAGTGTTTTTCACACTGAAACATGGCAGTGAATGAGTTGAGAAACAAGGTCCACATTTGCCCTGAATCACTTCAGGAGTTTTCACCGTATGGTACTGTTTAGTTATGATTGGTTGATTCACATTGGATGGTCACTGGGTGTCCAGCTGTCCCAAAGGTAACTGAGTGTGTGTGTGTGTGTGTGTGTTTGTTGCAGAGTGGTTTCACTGCCTTGCACCTGGGGGCACAGAACGGTCACAACGAGAGCTGTCGTGTTCTGCTCTACGGAGGGGTCGACCCTGACCTGCAGAACAATGTGGGTGTAGTAGACCATTCTTCTTCATGTGCATTCCTCTTGTGTTTGTCTGTCTGTTCATTTGTCTTGTCACATCTGATTGTTTTCTTACAATTGTAGGCAAGGAGGAAGGTGGCAGAATGGTTAAGACGCTCAGCTGCCAATATTGAGATTCCCTGAGAGTGTGGGTTCGAATCCTACTCTCGCCCTTTCTTCCAAGGTTTCCATTTCATTAATTGAACATCAAGATGACTGTGGGTGGAAAGAGTTCTCAACTTTATGAACATGGCCGTGTTGCACTTTCAGGTCTGTATGCTCTGTATCCCTGTGGTTTTTGACACTGGTGCAGGACAGTGGTTAGTGATATGCAGATTGACGACGGAGGGGGTAGGTGGTGCAGAATTTTAAAGAAATATTGTTTTTGGTTTTGATTTTTAGTAGTTTGGCATGGTGGCTTAATCGTAACGTGTCCGCCTTAGAAGCAAAAAAAAATCTGAGTGCGTGAGATGGAATCCCACACCCAGCTGTGTTTTCTCCCTCTCTGTTTGAGCTTGAGTGGCTGTCTGGACGCTTGTCATTTGGATGAGATGATAAACTAAGGTCCTGTGGTAGCATGTGCTTAGCACACGTAAAAGAACCTACGGCAACAAAAAGGTTGTCCTTGGCAAAACTCTGTAGAAAAGTTCACTTCGATGGGAAAACAAAGACATTTGGATGCAGAAAAAAAAAGTACATGGTTGGTGCTGTGTTGTAGCAACATGCTCTCACAGGAGAGAGCAGCCTGAATTTCACTCTGACACATCTGTTGTGACAAAAGAGTGACACAATACAATAAAATACAATAGTGCTATGCAATGCTATGCAACACAGTACAATGCAATGCAATCTTATGCAATACAACACAGTGCAATCCAGTATAATGTAATGCAATACAATATAGTGCAATACAATGCACCACACCACACCACACCACACCACACCACAACACAACACAACACAACACAACACCACACCACACCACACCACAACACAACACAACACAACACAACACAACGCACAAAGCCATTGATGCACTGTTTCAGTATTGCGGCATGGCATTGTACAGTGCAATACAACACAGTACAATACAATACAATACAATACAATACAACACAAAGCCATTGATGCACTGTCTCAGTATTGCGGCATGGCACTGCACAATACAATACAACACAAAGCCATTGATGCGCTGTTTCAGTATCGCGGCATGGCACTGTACAATACAACACAACACAACACAACACAATACAATACAACACAAATCCATTGATGAGCTGTTTCAGTATTGCGGCATGGCACTGTACCATACAACACAATACAATGCAATACAATACAATACAATACAACACAACACAAAGCCATTGATGCGCTGTTTCAGTATGGCATCACGGCACTGTACAATGCAATACAACACAAATCTGTTGATGCGCTGTTTCAGTATGGCGACACAGCTCTGCACACGGCAGCCAGGTATGGACACGCCGGGGTGACCCGCATCCTGATCAGCGCCAGGTGTAAACTGAACCTGCCCAATAAGGTACCGTCCACTCTCACCTGTCATCTCTCACCTGTCTGATTCCTCTCTCACCTGCAGCATACAGCTGCCTTCATTGCAGAGACTGGCATGTCCATCTGATGAACAAGAACTAGTGGTTTGATTGCCTGATTGATTCAAAAATATTTTTGGGTCCATCTTTTTTTGTTTGTTTTTGTGGACAGTCTGTTTAGTACTTTTTTTTTTAAGTCAAAGATTATTTCAAGGGTATTTTGTTTAGCTGTAGAACTTAATTTATGAATAGGTTTATTTTAAGGTACGTCTAGCCCTGATATCTATCTCCTTTGCAGTTGGGTTTTAAATAGCTATTAGTTCTCTCCTTAACATTGTTTTGCACATATGATATTTGACAATAAAAACCCCAAAAAAACCCACAAAAAGCAAACAAAAAAACCCCAACAATTATGTGTGTTGTATGGTACATCCATATTGATTGTAATTGTATTTTGTCATTTTCTGTTCTCAGTCTAATGTTTTTGTCTGTACATTATGAAAGCAAAAGTGTCAGTCCTGATCCAGAAAGTTATGCAAACTTGCGGCAAGAAAGTGATATTCTTATTTAATCAAAGTCTTTTTTTTCCCCTCCCAATTGCACAGCCGGTGGATTGGTAAGGCTGCTACAAGCTTCACTGATGTCACAGGATGTGAACACTTTTTCCCTCATTGTGATGTCACTGATGTTGAAAAAGATGCGAGCACTGCTCTCCTTGCTGTCGTCTGAATGATGTTGCAATACTGTTCTGTGGATCTGCAGCTATTTCGTCCATGCATTGTTTGTTCTTCAGTTGAACGTCTGTCCACTTGGTGTGATTTTAGATGAATTATGCCGCATCCATGACGTTTGTGCATGTTTGTGTGTGTGTGTGTGTGCATCTGTGTGTGTATGTGCATGTGTGTGTGTGCATGTATGTGCATGCAAGTATGTGTGTGTGTGTGTGCAAGTGTGTGTGTGTTTGATGTTTGATTGTAAAGCACTTTGAGAGGTTTGAAAGTGTTATATAAGCATACTTTTTATTATTGGTATTATTATTATCATTATTATTATTATTATCTTTTTGTTATTATCATTATTGTTGTTGCTGCTGTAATTTCACAGGGAGTGCACACAATTCTCCATGCTGAAACTTCACTGGAGTTACAGGTTCTGTCACAGTACACCTTAACATTGGCAACACTTGTATGGCATGATCTGAAAATGGCCTGCTTTAAAGCAGTGTGTAGAACCACAGCACAGAAAGCACATGCAATGGAACATGGCTGGGTTTGTTGTTTTTTTGGGTTTTTTTTTCACAACATTCAGAAGTGCACATTTTTCTGCTCTGATAGGACAACGAAACAAGCACAGTTTGTCTTTGGTGGTTGTGTACGATGGCGCACAAGTCTTTCACTTGTCTAAGCGGAGTGAAATATTTAGCAAAAAGGACAGGACACACCACGTGTCCTGTAATAGGGCTGTATGTAACAAGACCTTCACAGCACAAGTATGTCTCTTATAACTTTCCAGTTTAAGTTTCTCAGGGAGAGGATTTGTCCCATCCTTCCTAACCTCCTAAGCACAAGACACAAGTGCATATGAATTCACTGTCCCGATGGCCATAAACGACTTTTGGACCTGGTGATAGCCTCTCTAAGCACCATAATTTGATTTGATTCGGCTTTGGGACCATTAACCCACACAGTCTTTCACAGCCCCAGTGTGTATGTTTTCATGATGATTATTTTTGTACTTTTTTTTTCCTGGGATATCATCAATCACAAAAAAATATGAAGTTTATTATAATATATTTTTTTTAAGCACACAAGATTTGGGAAGTGCACCACATTTTGCAACTGCAAGCCACCCTGATTTCATTTCACCAATCAGTGTTGATCAGTCACAAACCTGTGCATCCCTTGTATTTTTCTGTATTTGTCCCAGGAAAAGAAGAGAAATACGGAAATCTGATTTCATGAACCAAAATCAATTTCTTAACAATAGAGTATATGAAAAATATGTTTTGTTCCCAGTGTGAAAATGGTTACTAGATAAGGCGAGGTAAGCATTTTTTCTTTTTAAAAGAGAGTGGGAGGAGGAAGAGGAGGAGAGGAGAGAGAGAGAGGAGAGAGAGAGAGAATGATGATGATGATAATGATAATAATAATAATGATAATAAAAATAATTTAAAAAAATAGAAATACCCCCCCAAACCCCCCACCCCCAAAAAAGAAGAAGAAAAAAAGCAGTAGTGAAGCGAGAGAAAGAGAGGAGCAAACAAGCAGTGGTCGGTATTGATCAAATGTGACAGAATACTGAAGGACAGTGAAAACTACTGGACTGTTAGGACAGTACTGAAAAGGGTGGTTGAGGGGTGCTCAGGTCTGCAGTCAGGGGTTTGAAGTCTAACAGTATACAAGAAAAAATGAATAGCTATGATCTTATATCTTGATTAGATATGTGTGTAAAGTTACAAGATATCTCGTAAAAGTTGTTTTTGTGAAAAGTGTAGCATTTATGATTTTGTCCCCCCCCCACCCCCTTTTTTTTTTTAGCGTAGGGGCTAGGGATTTCTAGTTTACTTTTCCACAGGGCTTTTTTCTTTTTGTCGGTTCTGATTCAAAATGTTGTTTGTGGAACGTGTTATGTAGCGACTGTGTGTGGACGTGTTCATGGGATGAGGGGGCGGAGTGTGTGTGGGGGGAATGGGGGAGAGAGTGTGTGTGTCTGTGTGTGTGTGTGCTTGTGTGTGTGTGTTTGCGCACAAGAGCGCATGCATGTTATACGCTTATGACTTCAGACTTTTTTCTTTTCTTTTCTTTTTTTTTTTTAATATATATTTGTTTTACTTCAGACTTTTTTTAAAGTATGTCACTAAAGACTATCGAAACAAATTTATGGATATATTAAAACAAATGTTCTAGAAGAAAAAATTACTTATGACGTTTAAATGCCAGTTCAGTTTGTGTGATATATGTACTGAGCAAAGGTTCATGTGGGTATGTGTGCCTGATGGCTGAGTACAGTCAGTGCTGGGAAGAGTCCGGCAAACAGTCTGGCTGAAAATAAATGTCCACACTAGCAGAAAGTACTGTTGTGCTGTTGATGTGCAAATGTCAGGGCTCCCATGAAGGCTTTAATAATATGTATTTAATTACAACATGTGCTTTCCTGCAGTTGAGGCACTTGCTTGAGTGCAGTAAGATATTTACTTTTTTTTCTTTTTCTTTTTATTCTTCTTGTTTTTCTTTTCATCTTCATTTTTGTGTGAACATCTGTTTGCATGAATTAAGCACAAAATGGTTAGTCTCAAATAATAGGGAGATCCACTTGATGTGGAGTGTGGGTAGTAGGTGTGTGTGTGTGTGTGTGTGTGTGTGTGTGTGTGTGTGTGTAAGAGGGGAGGGGGCGGGAGGGCAACGGGTGAATGGTTGAGGAGCATGAGGGAGAAATGGAACATAGGGTCAAAGGATGAGAGGTGTAATCACACTTCTCTGTGAAACACATGTTATTGATGTTGATGATGATGATAATTTGTTCATATATATATATGTTTTGATTATTTGAAACTGTGTACTTGTACAATGTACAAAAAAATAAAAATAATTTTTATTTTATTTTAAATCATTAAAAAAAGGAAGAAATAAAAGAGGTGTGTTTGTGCATACTGCTATGCTAATATGTGACTTCGGTTTTGAGTCTTGGAAAATGTATTGCATGGTTTTGGAGAAAAATATGTGTAGGTTCTGTCAAAATTATGTGTCCAGGGTATCCCGTGGCTGTCACAGTGCATGTGTGTGTGTATCACTGTTGCAGTGCATGTGTATGTGTATCACTTGCAGTGAATGTGTACTTGTGCAACACTTCCATGGTGCATGTGTGTGTGTGTGTGTGTGTAACAGAACGGAGACACGGCACTGCACATTGCAGCAGCACTGAAGCGCCGAAAGATCACCAAGATTCTGATGGAGTCTGGAGTGGACATCCACGTACGAAACAAGGTGCGTTCAGCACAGTCCTGCTTGTCTGAAGCAAGAGTGAGAGAGAGAAGCAGTTGTTGCATTTCAGCATCAGTTGTTCTATTTCTTCTTCTTCTGTGTTTAGGGGATGTAATTTCCACGTTCACTCATACATAAGAGAGGGCTTTTATGTGTGACAGTTTTTACCCTGCCATGTAGGCAGCTATACTTTGTTTTCGGGGGTGTGCATGCTGTGTATGTTCTTGCTTCCATAACACACTGAATGCTGACGTGGATTACAGGATCTTTAACTTAACCTGCATGTTTAATCTTCAGGCGCCAGCAGGTCTGCAGATATGTTGTCTTGGTGTTGTGAAGGTTTTGTTTGAGGAGGATGGAGTCTTTGAAGGTGAATGTAGAGTGAATAAGGAAATTGATTAATGCTGTCCAGTTGTTACATTATTGTATATTTCTTTTAGAAAGTAATGCGTTGAACCTTTTCATTGCTTGCTTCTTTTGAATATACTTTTTTTTTCAGTTTGAATTGATTCTTTGTCAATTGATGTTGCGTTCTTTTTCAGCAAAATGAAACGCCCATTGACGTAGCACGCCGGAAAGAGCATCCTGAAGTGATCCTGCTGATCACATCGCTGTCCAGGGTAGGTAACAGAAATATCCTTGTCGTAGGTTACGGACAGACAGACCTGTTCTCAGAGATCACAGAAATGTCCTCGAAAGTCACAAAACTAATCTTTATAAGGGATAGGGATGACATCAAAAGTGGCAAACTGCTCCTACAGGAGACATGTTAGATTAGAAATTGCTGATTGCAGGTATGTCCTTGGGAGTGAAGGACATGCCTTTGTAGGTGAAGGACATTGTGATGTGGTTCCTGGTTGTCACATTGTGCAATGTTTTCCATAGTGACTTATTCAGTGAGCAGTAGATCCTTGTTTTATTGATTCATTTACTGAGTAATGTGTCCTTGGTGGCTGACTGTCATTCTCTGAGTAATGTAATCCTTGATGGCCTGCTGGCTTATTCTCTGAGTAATTAATCTGTGATGGTTCACTGAGTAATGTAATTGCTGTTGGGTCGCAGACTCAGTCACAGAGTAATGTAATCCCTGATGGCTCATTGAGTAATGTAATCCCTGATGGCTCACTGAGTACTGTAATCACTCACTGGTAATGTAATCCTTGATGGCTCACAGAGTAATGTAATCCCTGATGGCTCATTAAGTAATGTAATCCCTGATGGCTCACTGAGTACTGTAATCACTCAATCACTCACTGCATAAAGTAATCCTTGATGGCTCACAGAGTAACGTAATCCCTGATGGCTCATTAAGTAATGTAATCCCTGATGGCTCACTGAGTACTGTAATCACTCAATCACTCACTGCATAAAGTAATCCTTGATGGCTCACAGAGTAATGTAATCCCTGATGGCTCATTGAGTAATGTAATTCCTGATGGCTCACTGAGTACTGTAATCACTCAATCACTCACTGCATAAAGTAATCCTTGATGGCTCACAGAGTAATGTAATCCCTGATGGCTCATTGAGTAATGTAATTCCTGATGGTTCACTGAGTACTGTAATCACTGAGTAAAGTCATCCTTGATGGCTCGCAGAGTAATGTAATCCCTGATAGCATACTGAGTAATGTAATCCCTGATGCCTCATAGAGTAATGTCATCTCTAATAGCAAATTGCATGATCACTAATGTAATCCCTGTTGGCTCACTGAGTACTGTAATCACTCACTGAGTAAAAGTAATCCTTGATGGCTCACAGAGTAATGTAATCCCTGATGGCTCATTGAGTAATGTAATACCTGATGCCTCATAGAGTAATGGCATCTCTAATAGCATATTGCGTGATCACTACTGTAATCCCCGATGGCTTGTTGAGTAGTGAAATCCTTGGTGGCTTACTGAGTAATCCCTGATGCCTTTAATCTCACCTGCAGCCTCACTCGGCGGGCCCTAAGACCAGAGACAGAGACATGGGGGGTGTGACCTTCAAGGATGACCTTGAGGACAAAGGCCCCGTGGTGTGTGCAGACAATGAGGCACCCATCAAAGCTGACAAGCCGGACAAAGAGAGGCGCCTCTTCCCCTTCTTCAGAAAGAAAAAGAAGGTGATTTCTTTTTTGTCAATTTTTTTTTCTTTTTCTCGGCAACCGTGTTTATTTGTGTGTGTTTGTTAGAGTGGGTGTTTGTGGGTGCGGGTGTAACACAATGCATGTGTATGTGTTTGTGTATGATTGTATGTATATGTGTTTGTGTTTATGTGTGTATGTGATGTTTAGGTATGTTTGAGTGTGCGCGGACGTGTGTGTGTGTGTGTGTGTGTGAAAAATTTAGTTTTCTAAAACATGAAGAAAAAAACAGTTGGATTTGTTTTCTTAAAAATGAGGAAAAAAGTTATTTATTTTTCATATTACACAGTCTTTTGATGAAATCAGCCTCCTAGCAAGTAAAATCATCATCACTTTAGGTGTGTTTGTGTGTGTGTGTGTGTGCATGTTTGCATGTATGTGTGCATGCACATGAGCATGTACATGTGTGGGTATGAACACATTGATCGATAATTCAGAATTGTTGATGTCTTAAAGATGATTGGTCAGTGTGAGTGGGAGAGGGGGCGGGGGGACAGTGTGACAGACAGGTGCCAATCATTTTCTGTGGGCAGGACAAGGAGAAGGACAAGGCTGGCCAGTCCCCGCAGCCCGTGGGGCGGGTGGGGTCAGGGGGCAGAGTTCAGCCCACGCCTCCCCCTAAACCTGTGTCAGGCTTCTTCAGTCAGTACATGCCACGCTCGGGGACACAGTACTACAGGGACCTGGCCGGCAACATTAAGCAGGTCACTGTTTGTTGTGTGTGTGTGTGAGGGTGTTCGTGGGTTTTTGTGCGTGTTTGTGTGTGTGTGTTTGTGTGTTGGAAGCTGGAGTGTGTGTTTATATATTGTTTCATAGTAGTGTGGGAAGTTGAAGCATTGATACATTGTGTTTCAGGTACCTGTAGGGAGTTGAAGTATTTTCATATATTGTGTTTCAAGTGCCTGTTGGAATTTGAAGTGTGTGTGTTGATTCATTGTGTTTCAGGGATCTGTAGGAAGTTGAAGTATTTTCATATATTGTGTTTCAAGTGCCTGTTGGAATTTGAAGTGTGTGTGTTGATACATTGTGTTTCAGGTACCTGTGGGAAGTTGAAGTAGTTTCATATATTTTGTTTCAAGTGCCTGTTGGAATTTGAAGTGTGTGTGTTGGTGAAGTGTGTGTTGATACATCGCGTTTCAGCTACCTGTGGGAAGTTGAAAAATGTGTTGATGCATTATGTTTCAAGTATCTGTGGGAAGTTGAAGCATGTTGATACCTTGTGTTTCAGGGACCCATGGGAGTTGAACTTTGTTGTTATCTTTTGTTTCGAGTTCCTGTGGGAAGTTAGAGTGTGTGTTGAACATTGCGTTTCAGGGACCTGTGGGGTACACACCGGTGTGTCAGTGTGGACCTGCCATGCATCATATTGAGAAGAGCATGCACCACACCAAGGAGATACTGTACCAACACATTGACGCCTCGCACCAGGTAACACATCACACCACATCACACCGCATTGAAATCCAAGTGTCTCATGCCAGGTTTACAACACAGCAGGCATCATACCATGCAACATTGAGGGAAATGCTCATTCCACCACAAGAAGATCAAATAGGCATATTAAAGATCCTGTAATGCATGTCAGCGTTTGGTGGGTTATGGAAATAAGAACATACCCAGCATGCATACCCCCCATAAGTATGGCTGCCTACATGGTGGGACAATAAACAAAATGGTTATACGCATATAATGTAACAAGTTTGTGTGAGAGAGTGTGTGTGTGTGTGTGTGTGTGTGTGACTGAAATCTGATTGAATGACACAGGAAACAAATGATGAGCGCCCACATGGCAGCTGTCAGTTGGCTCTGCCCCGGAAGGCAGCCTGTAGTGCAAATGACTGTGTTTGTAAAGTGCCTCGAGCTTGGTCTCCGACCAAGGATAAGCGCTATGATAGTATCCACATCACCATCATCAAAGAGCCACAAGAGTAGCCCTTTGCTGGACCCAGATGGAAAAAGTGTGAGGAAGACCAATAGATACAAGGTGCAGAAGGTTTGAAAAACAACTAAGGTAGAGTGGCTGTATTTAGGGGAGGCTAGCTGAGACAGCACAAGACAGGCTGCTTGCAGTGGAGATCTCTGGTGGTGGTGACCTTACATGCCACAGGGCTGGGAGAAATGAAACGAAACGAGATTTTTTTTTTTTTTTACCAGGGTAATGAGATAAGCAAAACATATGCTTTTTTTCCACCCAGCCCTGGGGTATGAAAAAGGGGGGAAAAAAGAGGGATGTGGGGGCTAGGGTTTCATCAAAGAACGCAAGAACACAGAACTATTAACAAGAAAGATGAGAGGGATGTGGGGGGTAGGGTTTCGACAGGAGAGGATTAACCAGCACACATTGACAAGGTGTGATGTCGATAATGATGCCTCACATGAGACTTAAGTTTCACATAGTAAGGAGCAGTTTGAGACATAATACAACAACACACGGAGAAGCTGTTATTAACCAATGCATTGACGCCAGGAATGAGACAAGCTGGGTGCCTGATTGATGGTTGGCTAGTTTTTATACCAGCAGTCACACTGCTCCTGGATGTGAAAGAACAGGTCACTTTCAAACATCAGATAGAAAGCTGCTCTGCTGGTTGGCTGGCTGGTGTATCTTGAGCTTTTTCTGAAATTTCTTATTACATTTCTTTTTCTACATTTTTGGGCTGCAACTCCCACATTCATTTGCTATTTTTTTAGTTGCATGTGCAAGTGAGGTCTTTTACATATATGACAGTTTTTACAGAGCCATTATGGGCAGTTCATAATTTGGAAAGATGAAAATATTGAGAAAAAAAACCCCAAAAACAACAACCCAGCAGCAACAAGGTTTTGAAAGAAGTTGTTCATTATTTGAAAAGATGAAAATAATAGAAACACATACACACATACACACAGACAGACAGACAGACTCAGACAGGCACACATACACAGACAGACAGACACACACACACGCACACGCACACACACACACGCGCACACGCACACTCAAAAACAAAAAACAACCAAGAACTGAACCCTCAAACCTGGTTGATTTCTCTTTCCTTTCCCCACCCCCCACAGGTGTTGCAGGACCGCATTGAGCAGCTGGACCGCCGCACCTCCCAGCAGGCGCACTCCCTGGACCGCCTGACCCAGGAGCGCCTGCAGGAGGAGCGCCGGGCCTGCCAGTCGGCCCTGGAGGAGCGCCTGGTACGGGAGCGCCACCGCACGCAGTACACGGTGGAGTCCTACAGCCAGGACCTGCAGGGCCACCTCCAGGACTGGCTGGAGCAGCGCCTGGCCTCCTACGGCCACTGCCTGGACCATCACCATGACGACTCGGCCCTCCCGCCCGCCCGCCTCTTCACTGACGTCCATTTCGGCCCAGACGGGGGCGGCCGGCTGTTTCGATCCCGGTCTGACGAGACACTGTCTGTCTCGGACTACAGCGGGAAGGGGCGGAAGCGGCACTTCTATGAGTCGCGCAAGGCGGCCATGGAGCAGATCCGTGGCTGGAAGGTGCCAGCCTCTGCCTCTCGGGGGGCGAACAAGGAGTTATCTTCGTCTCCCCCGAGGAGGCAGGAGAGAGGGCGTAGCACGGACAACCTAGACAGGAGGGGGAGGAGGGAGGGTGATGGCAACAACGCCACCGCTGCTGCTGCCAGGGGTTTTGCCCATGCTGACGGGACCAGGGGGCAGGGCAGGAGGAGTCTGGGCAACATTCACAGGACTGTGGACAGACAGCCGGACGGTGCTTCCCCGTCCCACCACTACCATGTGGAAGTGGGGGGAGGAGGGGCCAGGGTCGGGGAGGAAGGGGAGGGCAGGATCCAGAAGGTGAAGGAGAGACACGTGGGCTTCAGTCCACAGGAGGAGGAGCAGGAGCAACATGCTCCCGCTTCCTCACAGGGGGCCATCCCCAAACGGCCGTCCCTCTCCTCCCCCTTCCAGTCCCACCACCACCACCACCACCAGTCTTCAAAGCTTCAGAGCCAGTCCCGGCAGTCCCGTTCCCACAGTAATCTACCTTCTTCTCACGCACCACCCCCTGCCACCACCACCGCCCAGCCTGTGTCTAGTCACCACCCCCCTGCCGCCAGTCAGCAGCCCCCACGAGGAATCCTGCGCAGCCACACGCACGACGCTGCCCTACACCAGCGCACTGCCGATTCCTCCTTCGGCCGACAGCAGCAGCAGCAGCAACAGCAGCCAAATTTAGAGGAAAGGGGTCCTCGCGGCCACAGTACTGGACCTGAGCCCGGTGAACGTGGGGACCCCTCGACCAGCCAGCCAGACACCGGGTCAGCAGCAGCAGCAGGGCATGCTGGGAATGCCAGGGTGGCGGAGGAGTGGGGACGTGAACGGCTGTACAGCACATCACAGTCGCAGTCACTGTCGTCTCCACAGGTGGTGCTACAGTTCCACAGTGCCTCGCCCGGTTTGACAGAGGTGGTGACACCACCACGCCCGCGCCCCAGAGCTCACTCTGTGGATGCCATTCTGGATGAGGTGGACAGTGGTAAGGGTGGGGGAGATAATGGGTGCTACTTAGGAAAGGGCGAAGACTCTGCTGCTGAGTTTGCCAGGAGGAGACAGTTTTCTTCGTCTGTCTTGGCGGGCAGAGAGCAGTCTGGTTACGCCACTGATTCTGGAGTCCGCCGGCATGGGGATGGTGGTGGTGGTTTTGGTCAGCAGGGTTATCTCCCTTACAGACCCCAGTCAGAGGATAGGCAGAGGTCAGAGGGACCAGTGGTGAGGTCCATGACGGCCAGCGGAAACGACGCCAGCAGATCGCTTTCCGGTCAGAGGGAGGACAGCAGCAGAGCAGTGCATGACTGGAGGCATGCGTCCAAGGAGAGGACGTCAGGGTACTTCACTGACTCCGAGGTGAAGCGCAGCCCTCAAGGTCAGGGCCCACACAGCGTGAAGCCCTCCTTCCCCATGTCCCCTACCAGGCAGCAGGACACGTCACCCTTTCAGCGTCAGCCAGCGACCCGCTACAGAGTTCTGCCCCCTTTGCCCCCTGCTGGCGCCCATGTGGGGGGTGAAAGGACAAAGCCTCAGGTTGCCCCCAAACCGGCCCCTCCCAGCAGGGGGGTGGGGGATAAGTGGAGTTCAAGTGACAGGACCGTCAGTCCGCAGGTCGGTGCCAAAGAGTCCACCTCCGCGGACAAAACGGTGACCACCGGCCGCGCTCCCCCGTACAATGGCGGCACGAGAACTCCCAGTCCCTTCTGCACTCCCCAGGGAGGGAGCACCCCAGCTGCCAACCCCCACCACCAGAGCAAGGCTGGGGGGAGCGGGCAGAAAGGAGCGAGTCGGTCCCAGAGCAGCCTGGCCCAGGACTGGGACAAGTTCTCCCCCAGGGACATGGGCTCCGTGTCCAGCGGTCGCTACTCGGTCAGCAGAGGCTGCCTGCAGCACGACAGCTATGCCGACAGCCCACTGTCCCTGGGTGGCAACAGCAAGGAGCCCTCGACCTGCAGCAGCAACCAGGACTCTGGGTACATTGACCACCACCCACACCCCACCCCCGGTGGTGGTGGTGAGAGAGGAGGGAGGGGTGGTGAGGGGGAGTCAACCACCCCATCCTCCTCCTTCAGCATGGACCGCAGCTCCTCCCTGGGTCTGCCCAGCTCCAGCGGCTCCCCCTACATGCACCTGGGGGGAGGAAGCCACTCCTGCGGTGGCGACCTCGTACCCCCTCCTTCTGCCACGTGGCAGCCGTCATCGTCGGAAGGCCAGAAGACGCAGCCCTCCTCCTCAGGATGGATCCCTTCCATCCTTGCCTCTTCGAAACCTGGAGCCAACAGCCAGGCCCACACTGGCGGTGCTCCGCCCCATGTGGTGAGGGACTCCTCAGCCTCGGGGCTTTCCAGGCAGCAGCCCACCCCCACCCCCACAACCCCCATCCCTTCCCTCCCCGTGCAAGCCACCACCACTACGGGAGGAGGAGGAGGAAGGCTGGAGGAGCAGGGGAGGAGGGGGGCCGGAGGGGAGGTGAGGGAGCGGTGGAGAGGGGCAGAGGGCGCGGTGGGCAGCCTCCTTAACAGGCAGGTGCAGGGCTGGTACCAGCAGAGACTTCTGGAGGCGGCACAGCGGCTCAGGAACAGCGAGCAGTACTCACAGCAGCCAGGCGATGATGGGGACGGGAGGGGGAGACAGGTCGCACGCTCCAGTGCCACCACTGCTGCAGCTGACACTGACACATACGACTGGCAGCAGCAGCACATGCACACAGGGGAGAGGTACTATGCCTTTAGCAAACAGTCCTTTTCTGGGCAGCAGCCCGGTCATGACGGTTATAGTGCTAGCAAGCAGTACACACACCAGGGTGACAGCTTGAGCAAAAAGCCGTTCACTAACCAGAGCGACAGTTTCTGTAAGCAATACACGCCTGCGAGTGACATTTACAACAAGCAGTACACCCAGTCAAGTGACAGTTACAACAAGCAGTACACTCACAAGCAGTACCCACACTCAAGTGACAGTTACAAGCAGTACCCCCAGTCAGGTGACAGTTACAACAGGCAGTACCCACACTCGAGTGACAGCTACAGCAAACAGTACACACACCCAACTGACAGTTACAAACAACACGGCCAACCGGGTGACGGCTACAACAAGCAATACACACCCACCCCAAGTCACAGCCACCAAAAGCAGTACACACACCCATCAGACAGCTACAGCAAGCAGTACACACACCCAAGTGACAGTTACCAACAACACAGCCAGCCAGGTGACGGCTACAACAAGCAGTACCAATACACACCACCCAGTGACTGCTACAACAGGCAGTACACCTCGCCAAGTGACGGTCACAAGCAAAACAGCCACCCAGGTGAGACCCACAACAAGCAATATACGCATCCAGGTGATGCCTACAATCCGAGCTACGGACAATCTGCAAACAGTGGCAGACCATACGGCAAGTCTGTCCACGACAGCAGCACCACTCAGCAGAGTGTCGACGGTGGCTCCGGTCAGCATTACGGCAGATCTGCTGACAGCGCATACTGGCAGCATGGACAGCGTGTTGACATGAAGCAGTATGGGCAGGTGGTAGACAGCTTTGGGTCTGGCACAAAGGCCAAGCAGTATGGCGGTGGCTTCACCACCATCCCAATTCACTACGACCCTGTGAATGGCAGTGACGTGTAGAAATATGTAGAGGGTCTGATAGCTCAGCAGTCCTTTTTTCCCAGCCTGCCAGCATTGGAACATCACAAGACAAAGATCTGTGTGGGGAAAAAACTACAGCAAGGATAGTGGTGACCAATGCGGACACTATTTACTTGCATGTGCGTGTGTGTGTGCAAAGATCTTTGCGTGTGTTTGTTTGTTGGAGTGTGTTTTTGAGGGAAAGATAGATAGGGATGCACCATGCTTCTGTGTGCACATGCATGTGTGTGAGAGGAAGAGACTGTGTGTGTGTGTGTGTGTGTGTATGCCAGAGAGGGGGGGGGATAGAGTGATCAAATGAAAATCTGCATTGTTTTTGATACACATGGCTGCACAGTGAGTTCAGATGCACAGGTTGAACAAGTGAACGAACGCTGAAAGAGAAAGTCACCAGTGAAAACTTGCCACAGTGTACAGGCTGGGAAAGAAACCAGTAATGAATGAAATTCATGAAGATGTATTACAGTGAAATCAGTAATGAATGAAATTCATGAAGATGTATTACAGTGAGTGATGAATTTTCCATTTCAGATGGCATTCCACTTCTAGTACACTGTTTGAAAATTGTGTAGTGTAAAATTTCATCCATGTTACGTGAAATCAGAAATGTGAGGGAAGTTTTTTTTGTGCTTTTTTTTTTTTAGTCTGTGTGTATAAATCTTCCATAATTTTACATAGTTAAATTTTACATAGTTATTTATCCCACCCGAATGACGTAGCAGTGATCTCAGGTGTAGAACTGATCAGAAACGAGGCTACATGTATATATAAAAGCATTGTGACTTGTCTGTTTTCCATATATATACATCCACGAAAGGTTTAAGTGTGTTACGTACGTTACATGTAGCATACTCAAGTTACTGTATGCATACACTGGGCATTTCCTTTTGTCTCCCTTTGTTTCCTTGCTGCAATACTAAGCATGTCATTGCACAGCTTAGCATCCAGAACTGAAATACATGGTTAAGGTTTAAACTATTTTGCTGATCAACATCGTCATAGAGAACATGACCAGCTTGACAGCTGTGTCATTACATATAGGACTTAGTCTGTCATGTCGCTGGACGACGTAAGTGCTATGTCAGTGAGTTGACAAGTATTGTGACACAGCACCTACGTGATACCTGCAGCCGTATCCTGACACCACTGTGTTCTACTGTCTCCATTAATTATATCTCACTCTGTCAGTTACATTAACTGCATGTATATTCTTGTTTACTGTGTCCATTAAACTCTCATTCTGCCAACTTCATTAAATCCTAACTCTGCCATCTTCATTCTGCAGTCTCCATTAAATTCTCATTCTTCCATCTCCATTAAATTCTTATTCTGCGGTCTTAATTAAATTTAAACTCTCATCCTACTGTCTCTATGAAACTCCCTCTCCCGTTGTCCATTCTGCAGTCTGCATAAACTCTTCCTCTGCTGTCTCCATTAAACTGTCATCGTGCATCTCCATTAAAGTGTAAACACATTCTTCAATCTCCATTAAAATCTCACATTGCTGTTTCCATTGAAATATCGCTGTGCCATCTCCATTAAGCTCATTCTATCTCCATTAAAATCTCACATTGTGTTCTTCTCCATAAAAACATCACTGTGCCATCTCCATTAAACTCTGGCTGCGTTTGCTCTAACACCAAATGGATTTGCAATCCACAAGCCACGTCTTTTCTCATCATGTGTCACTTTAATCAGTCTCATGCAGGTGTTATCTGTTAGTAGATTTTCACTGCTTTCATCTCATTGTCTCATCAGTGTGTGTTAAAGCTTTCTTACATTCACTTATAAATCTATGGTATTTTTGTGTTCATACTAATCATTGTTTTTGTTTTGTTTTTGTTTTTTATCCCACGTCCATCCTTTCTGTAAAATTTTATGTGTTAGGATTTTGACTCATGTGTCCATCATCAAATTATGCATGTTGAAGTGCATAGTCTATTAACGAATACTCTGGTGAATGCATTGTTTTGGTTGACAGTTAAAAACACGCACATATAATATGTTGTCTGACATGCATCGTCGCATTTGATTCTAGCACGCATTCCAGTATTAACTCTTCAACGCTGTTGACACCATTTTTGCATGCATTGTCTTGGCTGACAAGTTCCACATCCATATCAGTCTGTTGTCAACCATGCTTGTTCACAGTTCTCTCTTGCAGGCAGTCCAGTATTGAATCTCCAGCACTGTTGAAACTCCTGCATGTAGTTACGAGTACCAGTGAGTCTTGTATAACAGTTAAACACACGCATCTGTTGTCCAGCTTAATTTCTTTCTCGCATGCGCTCCAGTATTAACCATTCAACTCTTGTTAACAGTTCTGATAAAACAGCATGTCAGCTTACATAGAATGCAATTTTGTTTTGCTTGAAACGCGCGCGCACACACACACACACATGGAACTCCATTGCCACTATTCTGCCCTTGTCATTGTGTGTCTGTGTAGTAACGTGTATAAGTGATCATTTTTATTTTTGTTTCATAAGTAAATTCGCTTATAAGGGAATAGATTTCTGTGAAAATTGTCAACTTGTTTGCAGAAGAAGGGAGAGGCAGTAATGTGTTGGGGAAGGGTGGAGACAGAACAGTGGTAGCGGTAGTGCGTTGTTTGTGACTGAATGGGATTGTTAGAATGTTATTCTCAGTCAGGTTTATGAATACTTTTGCAAAGCTTACCTGTGGAATGCTCTCCCATGCTGTTGTTATTCCCTTTGTTTTCTTAAAGTTGAATGTGAGAAGTTTTTGTCCCAAAACATTACTGCATGCAGTTAAGTCCCAGTACAACTGGATGTGATGGGACACAACAGTTCTATTAATTATTACTATTGGTTGCTACACCATGATAGCTTGGGTATACATTTTTATGTGTTATATTTAATTGTTGTGCATGTGTGTTTCACATATTTAGTAATATTTTCTGCAGCATTAAAAGTTAAAGATGGATGCAATAAGGTTACTCCCACCCCATCCTCAACAAGACAGTTTTGAAAATAATTTGCATCCAGGAAACTTGTAAGAAAAAAAAAACCTTTAAAAACTGACTGCCGGCATTAGAGCATAAGTAAAATTGTCTTCCTGAAGCCTGGACACCTGATACTGTATTCATGGGGTGGGGGTGTTGCCCTCAAATGCTGCAATATTCATCTTGCTGTATGCAATCCGATAAGGCACAGCTGTCAAAGTTCTAATGATGTTTCAAGAAACATTTCAGTTCATGGTGTCAGGCAGTCTGTACTGCGGATTTTGAAATAAGTCAGTTTTAGAGCTTTCAAGTAGCTGTCATATTGTTGTGATATTAATTAGTTTGGGGGGAGGGGGGCAAAATGTCAATTCTTTGAAGATGTGCATTTCATCAGCATGCCAAAAAAGTCTTAATTATTTCTAGTTTTGATACACTGGTCAAATGAGATTACAATTGTGCTCCATTTTAGAAGAAAAAGCAAAAATAGAAGCTATGCACAGGTAGGGGGAAAAAAAGAAACAAATCTGAAGCAGTGGAAACAAAGACATGAACAGAATGAAGTTGAAATGAAGGAACAAAATGATGTGTGCAATCAACTTGAGCCCAACTTTTGAACTGACACTAGTGACAGTTTAATTTTTCTGAACCACAAAATCATGGGTTTTAAACATTACTGGCACAGGTAATTTTAAATTCTAGAAATTGATGTACACATGTTGATGTTTTTACAGATATCAGTTTAGACAGTATGAAGACATCTGAAAATGTTGAATGTTTTCACAAATTAGTGTTATAGTTTTTGAGTAAAACATCTAATTTATACTTTTACACGTCAGTGATAGGTAATGATCATGACCGCTCTGGAAAATGTGGTATGTGAATGCATGTTTGTTTTTTTATATGTTGTCGGTGTGTATGTGTGTATTCATGGGCAGCATTTGAAGCAAAATGTGGGGTTTGACTCGTCATGGCAGTAAGCTACAAATTACAAGGCAGTCTTCAGAGTACATGATCAATTATCATGAATTATTCAGTTTAATCCTGTTTAAGTGTGGCTGGTGTTGTAGAATGTTGTAGCAGGTGTTTCACTGAGTCACAGGGGAGACACAAAAGACAAGGCAGCATCAGTTCTCAGACGTCTTTTTTTTCTTTCTTGTTTTTGATGTGCTTATAGTTCTCCTGTGTATAAAGCCAACTAAATCCATTTAGCAGTTTTCCTTTGTGTGTGTTGTTCTAATGTCCACTGCCAGTTTTGTCATGGTCTCCACATTGTTCTACTCTAGTTGTATCTTGGGCAAAGTTCAAACAAATCCGTTCTCATGAAATCCCTCATTTTTAAGCTGCTTTTTATGTCCTGGTTTGTTACAATTACTACATTAACTTCATAAGAATAGGTGTTACTGTTTGGTAAGAATGAGCTAAATTGTAATTTTTGTTCATGAAGTCCTTTTTCGTGACTTATCCCGATTTTTCTTCAGCATTATGTTAATGGCATGGTCCAGAGTAAGCCAAAAGAGAAACATTTTTTTTTTAATCCTGATGTGAGAGCACAGTTACCTTTCCAGTATTGTTACAAAGTTTTTTGAAAATGTGCAAAGTGTGTTTGTGCAAAACCTGACTGCAAAACAAAGTATGTCAACAGCCAGATCTTGTGTTTGATACTGAATGTTGCCAGGGCTCACTATATCACTGTATGTACTGCCCAAAGGAAAAGAAAAAATGTCCCAAGAGATGCCCTTATTGAATCTTTCTGTGCTTCATTGCGCGTGTCCTGGCACAACTTATAATTTTCATAGAAAGCTGCATTTTGGCCTGTAATGTCACAGTGAAAACATCAGTGCTGCTAGTTTGAAGTTAAATGCAGGTGTGGATTCGCTTTTTAAGGGGTCTCTCTCAATATTTCTGCAAGGAATCACCCCCCCCCAAAAAAAAAACAACAACAAAAAACAACCTTTTTTTTTCAGTCAAGTTGGACTAGACAGTCAGATATTCCCATTGTCCCTCTGTTCCTAGCTGAAGGAGCATGCTGATGAAGGCCAAGCAGAGGTTTTCATTCAGTGATGTGCTCATACAGATGGTGTCACTCAGAATATGTTCATACATGCTATTTAAGCATTGTTGATGGTTGTGCAGCAATAGAGAAGTTTATAAGTGCATGCCACACACCCTTCGTATCGAGCATTATCACACAATCGGTCTCATCAAAGCATTGTTCGTCCCAATGGATCTGCCCTGTTCTTGCCTGTAGCGCTCTCCATGCTCATTGCCAAGATTGAATGGAACCGGTGTTATCCAAGGGATGCGACTTCTATTGACAAGTCTAGCTGCAGTACCCTCCCTGTGTCTGTTGTGTTTTTTTTTTAAGGTTTTTTTTAATTTTTTTTTTTTTAATCTAGTTAAGTGTTGTTATGCATCATGTGTCATGTACCTTTTTACCATTCCCTTGCTTGTTAATAGTAATGAACATAGCTATGCAACATGGTTCCTGATCATGTACAGTTCTACCTGCACTGTTATCCTTGTGGAATTGACTGCAAAGTGCTTGTGCTGGCTCTGGGATGTAATGAATCATGTCTATCGTGTGATCAGTGTAGGACGCAGTCAGCCTGTATGTGGACGCTGTCCATACAGGCTTGACGGAGAAAAGAAATGCGAGCCGCATTATGTGTGAACGTTGTCTGTACAGGCCTGATGGTTAAGAGGAAAGCAGGAGCCTGCCAAACATTGTGAATTATTGATGCCGTGTGTACAGGTGTACAGATGAAGATGGATAGAGTATGTGCCACATAAATGTTATCTGATAGTGTTCAGAAAACTTTGACACACTTCGTGTCATAATAATGGGACGATGTTTTTTTTTAATAATGGCAGATGTCATTATGTTTATGTTTTGGCTTGTTTAAAAATTGTTCGTTTTGCAGTACCAAAGTTGAAATTAGGAATATGAAGTGTTCTTTGCAATCATATGCTCTTTTTAAATGGCAGATATTGGATTATTCAGAGTGTTAATTACACAAGTGGAAAAGCTGTTGAACATAAATTATGTCTGTTTTATCCTTTATGCAATTGTCAGTTTATGTAGACGTTTAATTTTGCTGTGTGTGTATGTGTGCCTGATCAAACTGTTAGTCACTATCCATAATCATTGCCTTTCCCATGTTGGAGCCTATTTCCTTCCCATGTCATTTTTAGATATACTCCACACAACTGGCTCTTAGCCAGAGATGGTAGACTACCGAAGTGTGTTGAACCAACTGCTTGCAACACAGCATAAGCCAGCAATATTATCATAAAATCAGTCCCTACTTTTTAGTCCTTGCCATTTTGGACACTCAAAATAACGTACCTTTTCGTGTTCTGCGATGTAATAATTAACATTTTTTAGCCTTCAGACTTTTACATTGTATGATTAAGAACCTATATAATCCCTGTCTTATACTCACATCAAGGCTTAGCAGCTAGCACTTTGCAAGGGTATCACTTGGTGAAGTAAAGACACTAACGCAACTTGAGGAAAACCGGATTTGCAGATCTTTCTTCAGGTTGCCAGAGGGTCATGCAAACACTTAACACAATACAAACTCTTAGGCAAGTTGAGAAAGTGGAGGATAGGCATTATATATATCCTTTTTCCTCAAGTTACCTTCACACCTGGCAATATGCAAAAAACCTGCAGTATTGCTCTGTGATACACATGACCCACAGGCAACTTGAGGGATGGGGGGTTATGCATGGTTCATGTTCACACACCTATTCATTAAGTTGCCTGAGAGTCGGTCATGCATATTGCCGAGCGATTCCCTGACACAGTGCTGGTTGCAAAGTTTTGCACTAATTGCAGTGAGGATAAGTGCACTACTTCATACAAGGGCAGGGAAGAATCAGGTTCAGAGGTCTTGCATCAACTGACTATGACACTGACTATACACGTTCAGCATCAAACACCCAAGGCTCCTATCTGCTCATTCTCAAAGCCGGCGTCAGACTGTGGATGTCAGTAAACAGTGAGGTCCCTCTGCAATTGTAGACCTTGATCATCAAGTTTATTATGCCATCCAGTCACCTCTCTGCTACAATAATCTGCATCATAGTTGTGAAAAAAAAACTTTCTTTAACATACCACTTCAAACATTAGAATTATAGAAGCAAACCTCAAACCTGGACATGCGACTGCAAGAAAGAAAGGGGGAAAATAAAAGAAAAAGAAAACCATGCACACACAAAAGTACCTGATGTATTTCTTGCACACAACATTTTATATATATATGCATTCTTCACAAGAACCGGGTTGGCTGAATGTGGAAACCTGAGGCACTCTTGGTCCTTCCACAGCAAATCCACACCACAAAGCACTGTCATTTTCTTCATCAATTTAACCAAACCATCTCCATTATTCACTCCCTCCACCATAAACAGAACTATACCTCCATTCCCATGAAATCCTTTAGATGTCTACATCTTCACAAAGACACTGCCGGTGCAACCTCTCCCTCCTGAGTTTAGCAACCTACAAGGTCAAGTTGTTGAACACGGCTCAGGTTTTGTGAAGATTTCTCCCTCCCTGTTCTGAAATAGCTAAGCCAGAGTATCAACTTCATCACTACTGCCTTAGTTTCCTAATCCACCTTACCCAGCGACCCCTCCTGAAAGCTGATCTCCCCCCACCCTCAATAAGCTGATTTCGCATGACAAGACAATGTCTGAATCCAGACTTGCAACACAATCGACAATGCATACTCTTTTCTTCCTTCCCATCTCCCTGTAAGCGCTGTTTTCACAAAAGCTATTTTCACAGTGTCTGGAAACCTCCACTTCTCCCCCCAACTGATGCTGTGTCAACAATGTCTGCCAACCAGCACAGTGAAGAAAGGAGAAAAGTACTAAACCTTCAGATAGCCGGGTGAAGATCTGAAAGTTACCAGAAATTGGAGTGGTGAGATTCTGTCAAGTCTGTCACCCCCAACTCCCCTTTTCCAAGTTGTCCCCCTTGCGCCACTGACCTCCCTGCACTCCCAATCAGGTCAGAGGTCACAGCCTCTCTATCAAGATGGCGGAGGCCCCACCCCCTCCGTTACAGATGGCCGCCAGTCCTTTCTGCCCAGCCTTCAGGTTGTGCACCATGTGACCCGTGATGCGAGCCCCTGACATCCTGCCACATAACGCATATCAAATGAGGCAAGTGTCCCCAGCATTTTGACACACATACACACACTGACAAAGACACGCACACACAGATACTATGAGGTAACACAGAGCCTCAACAATCTGCTGAACACCCACACAGTAACAGTGACAAGCAATATTAAATAAGAAAACACATACACATCAGCAGTCACACATTAGCAGCGTTGTCCCAGTCTTCCCATTTGAGCCCACAGCACACAAGCCCTAACACCCCCACAGTGGAGACAGAACCCACGTCCTCTAAGTTTGCATATGACAAAAACCATGTTGCCAAGACCGCTGGTAGCACAGCAGTTCATATTTGGTTGAAAAAACACTTATGTGATGAGCCAACACATTCACTAAAAAGGGGGCAAGTGCGTTCACTAAGTAGCTAAATGTGCAACAGCAGGAAATGACAGAGGGCGCACAACCACATCAAGCACACTTCCAACAAAACATGAGAATGTACAGGAACACATCCACACACACAGACAAATCACACAGAAACATCACCACATCCACAAAGAAACAAAAGCTGTCCACACAGAAACATTTTCACATCCACACAGAAACACTGTCGCATCCACACAGAAACACACTGTCACATCCACACACAAACACATTGTCACATCCACACAAAAACAAACCTCTACATCCACAAAGAAACACATTGTCACATCCACAAAAAACAAACCTCCACATCCACACAGAAACATACTGTCACATCCACTCAGAAATGCACTCACATCCACATAAAAACAAACCACATCCACACAGAAACACACTTAGAAACACACTGTCACATCCACATAAAAACAAACCACATCCACACAGAAACACATTGCCACATCCACACAAAAACAAACCACCACATCCACACAGAATCACATTGCCACATCCACACAAACGAGTCACCACATCCACACAAACAAGTCACCACATCCACACAAACAAGTCACCACATCCACACAGAAACAAATCGCATCCACATAGAAACACATCCACACAAAAACAAATCAACACAGAAACAATGCAGAACACAAAAAACACACAAAACATTCACTCAACAAATCACATCCACACACAAAAAACACACAAAACATTCACTCAACAAACCACATCCACACACAAAAAACACACAAAACATTCACTCAACAAACCACATCCACAAAGGAACAAATCACTACACAGAAACAGATCACCACATCCACAGAGAAATATCAACAAATAAATCTATCCACTTACCAACAAATCACCACATCCACATTGAAACAAATTACATCAACACAAACAAAACCACCACACCCATACCGAAACAAACCACACCCACACAGAAACAAACCACGTCCACACAGTCCATACTCAAGACAACCCACAAAGCCAAAGGAAAGGCCACCCAACTCTTGCACACACACCCATTTACCCGATGGGGTGTCCGATGCTGACCGCCCCTCCGTTGACGTTGACCTTGTTGGGGTCAAGGCCAAGCGCCTTGATGTTGGCGAGCACAACGACACTGAAGGCTTCGTTGATCTCCCACATGTCCACGTCCTCCTGCCGGACCCCTGTCATCTTCAACACCTGCACAGGTAATTCATTCACTTGTAGATCAACTCTTGATAGTGTTCTGGGTCTGTCATTTGTACAAACCTGCATAATACAATACTACTTCTTTGTTCGTGGGCTGTAACTCCCATGTTCACTCGTTTGTACACCAGTGGGCTTTTACTTGTATGACCATTTTTACCCCACCATGCATGTAGGCAGCCATACTCCGTTTCCAGGGGTGTGCATGCTGGGTATGTTCTTGCTTCCATAACCCACCAAACGCTGACATGGATTACAGGATCTTTAACATGCGTATTTGATCTTCTGCTTGCGTATACACATGAATGGGTTAAGGCACAGGCAGGTCTGCACATATGTTGACCTTGGAGATCGGAAAAATCTCCATCCTTCACCCACCGGGCGCCGTTACCGAGATTTGAACCCGGGACCCTCAGACTGGAAGTCCAACGCTTTAACATTCGGCTATTGCCCCCATCCCTTGTAGATGTTGTAGTTCTGAAAGTGTACTTGGTCTGTCATTTGTAAAAATTTCACGATACATTTTTATTCATCTAAATGGACATTTATTGTGCATCCACAGGCTCGTCACTCACCCCACACAATGTCTTGGCCCACAGCCGAGTCCAATGTACACACAAAACATGACAAAGTTTGGATCAACAGATAACAAGCAACATGTAAAGCTAAGTACACACAAACAAACAATGCAACACAGCTGCTTGGATTTACCGCACACACACACACACACACATTCACATCAAATTAGAAGGGAAAAAAAAGATATATTTTAAAAAACACAATTTCAGAATAAGAAAATACTTCAATTAAATCATAACATTGTTAAATGGCAGGGTTAGTACTGACAAACAGCGCTGTAACAAGTTAATTACTTTCCTATGTTGTGCCTCATAGTAGTCCTGTACACAGCAACAGAGAGAACCTTAAAACACCCATAAAGAGGAAGGTGGCAGAATGGTTAATGCCTATCAGCCACTATCTGCCAGTACAGCGTCTGTGAGGGTCTGGGTTTAAATCCCACACTCGCCCTTTCTCCTAAGTTTAACTGGAAAATCAAACTGAGCGTCTTGTCATTCAGATGAGATGCATGCAGTATTGACATAATGAAAAAGAACCCATGGCAATGAGAGTTGTCCAATGGCAAAATTCTGCAGCAGAAATCCACTCGGACAGGTCTACAAACATGTACGCATGCACTCAAGGCCTGACAAAGCGAGCTGGGTTATGCTGGTGTCAGGCATCTGCCTAGCAGATGTGGTGCAGCATATATGGATTTGTCTTAATGCAGTGATGCCTTCTTGAGAAACTGAAACTGAAACACACCCTTACGAAGGAGGCACATCACCAGTCAACAAACTCTGCCTCTGGAACGAATTAAACTGCTAAACTGACAACCACTTTACCTTGGGGATGGCTTCGGCAGGTGCTGTCGGAAAGTCGATGGGAGCAATGGCAGCATCAGCAAAACCTGAAACACCACCGCAACACACAGTGACATTACTACATGACTGGCCACAACATCGCATCATTTGGACATGGCATACCACGACACACAGTATGTCACACAGTTCACACAGTGCCATTACAAAAGGATTAACCACAACGCCGTGTCATTTTGACATGGCATACCACAACACACAATATGTCACACAGTTCACACAGTGCCATTAGACACACAGTGACATTACAAAAGGACTAACCACAACGCCGTGTCATTTTGGCGTGGCATACCACCGATGACTATGTCACACAGTACCATTTGAGACACAGTGACTACAACATAACTATAACTAACCACAACACTGCAATATTTTGACATGGAATACCACAACTGACAATATGTCACACAGTGCCATTACGACATGATACATGACTGGATGCAAGACCTCATTTCTCTTGTGCATATACGAGTCATGTATATACACACAGGAGGTTCAGGCACTAGCAGGTCTGCACATATTGACCTGGGAGATCCGAAAAATCTCCACCCTTTACCCACCAGGCGCCGTTATTGAGATTCGAATCCAGGACCCTAAGACTGAAAGTTCAACGCTTTGACCGCTCAGCTACTGCACCCTTCTAGGTGCTATGTAAGTATCAATACTCATTCATTCATCCATCACACATGCGAACTGAAAACAGAAGCGAAGCACACGAAGACCCACACAAAGCGTGTGGAGAGAGAGATGTCACCTACCCATGATCCTGGCCAGAGGTTTGACCCCCAACTGACTGGCTTTCCGGGCAGTCATCAGGACCAGGGCCGCCGCCCCGTCGTTCAGTGTGCTGGCATTGGCTGCCGTCACCGTGCCTGTTTCAACAGTTTCAGTTTCTCAAGGAGGCGTCACTGCGTTCAGACAAATCCATGTACGCTACATCACATCTAGCTAGGTAAGATTGCCTGACCAGCACCATAACCTGACTTGCTTGGTCAGGCCTTGAGTGCACGCTCATGTATTTGTGTACCGATCAGTGTGGATTTCTTCAACAGAATTTTGACAGAGGGCAACACTCTCATTGCCATGGGTTCTTTTTCAGTGCGCCAAGTGCATGCTACACACAGGACCTCAGTTTGACTAGAGTCTCAGTACACTCTCGTTGCCATGGGTTCTTTTTCAGTGCACCAAGTGCATGATGCACATGGGGCCTCAATTCATCGTCTCATCTGAATGACTAGATGCTCACTCTGATTTTCCAAACTTGGGAGAAAGGGCGACAGCGGGATTTGAACCCACACCCTCACAGACTCTCTACATTGGCAGCTGAGCGTCTTAACCCTTCTGCCACCTTTCCCCTTTCAACAAACACACAGGAACCCCCACTCCCACACCCCATCACACCTTGCCTTGCCTCCACCACACCACTCTTGCATCTGTCACAATGCTCTTCCCTCAAACACATCATTCATGTACGTTTCAAATGATCTTGTAACACCAATCGTAACTTTGTCGCACTTGTTAGTTCCTAATTTTGTAAGACAATGTTTTCTTCCAACTAATAATTTTATAAGACCAAGTTTTCTTTCAACTAATAATTTTATAAGACCAAGTTTTCTTCCAACTAATAAGCTGGTAAGACCAAGTTTTCTTTCCAACTAATAATTTTGTAAGAACCAAGCTTTCTTCCAACTAATAACCAAGTTTTCCAACTAATAACCAAGTTTTCTTCCAACTAATAATTTTGCAAGAACCAAGTTTTCTTCCAACTAATAATTTTGTAAGAACCAAGTTTTCTTCCAACTAATAAGTTGGTAAGACCAAGTTTTCTTTCCAACTAATAATTTTGTAATAACCAAGTTTTCTTCCAACTAAGAACCAAGTTTTCTTCCAACTAATAATTTTGTAAGACCAAGGTGTCTTCCAACTAATCCTAGTCAAGCCATAACATTTTTTTCCCTTCTTTTTTTGTACTTTCACTAGACTTGAGGTAGTTGTACAGACTGAGATGGAGCGAACAGCTGTTGAGAATTACTGTAACAGACTTCACATCTAAATTCTTGAGTATTCTCTCTCTCTCACACACCTCCTCTCCATGTATATCTCAACATTTAAAAAGAAAAAAGAAAAAAAAAGAAGATATCTTACCGCCTTCTTTCTGGAAGACAGCTTTGAGGGTGGGGAATTTATCAAAGTTGACCCTCTTATATTCCTCGTCCTCGCTGACAGATACTGGGTCGCCTGCAACACACACACACACAGCACGCAGTCAGACATCATCAGCCACACATCATCTTCACTGACGGTCACGTCAGGCTGTCAGGGCTGAAAAGCTGCCAAACTTTCAGAATCCAAACTAGTGTCATGGTCACATCAGGCTATCAGAGCTTACACAGCTGCCAAACGTTCAGAATCCAAACTAGTGTCATGGTCACATCAGGCTATCAGATCTTACATAGCTGCCAAACGTTCAGAATCCAAACTAGTGTCATGGTCACGTCAGATTATCAGAGCTAATAAAGCCTCCAAACGTTCAGAATCAAACTAGAGGGTTTGTCATGTCAGACTATCAAGGCTTATAGAGCTCCCAAACTATAGGAATCCAAACTAGAGTGTTTGTCATGTCAGCTAAAGTGTTTGTCATGTCAGACTATCAAGGCTTATATGGCTCCCAAACTACAGGGCTTACATAACCCCCTAACTTTCTTAATCCAAATTAGTAATCCTGCTATGGGGAAGCATTTTTAATCAATATTTAGACGAGCAAACTCTTCATCACCTGAAAAGAAAAAGACCACCACATGCCTGATGCCCTTCCCTTGATTTTTTGTGTTTATGCGCTTATGCTGTGTTGTTTCTTTGAATAAAAATTGTTTAAATCAACACAGAACTGTCTCCTTAGTGAGACAAATTGATGAAAGGAAAAATGTTCCTTATACATATACTGAAAAGTAAAGTAAAACTGTACACACACACACACACAGAGAAAAAACACACACACACACACACTGTGACACAAACACACACACAAGCACACACACACACACTCTCTCTCTTTCCCCCCACCCACCTTTCTTCTTCGGGATGATGACGGGGACGATCTCTTTCTTGAACAGCCCCTCAGCGGCAGACTTCTGACTCAGCTTGTAGCTCCTGATGGCGTACTCGTCCTGCTCTTTCCGCCCGATGGCAAACTTCTTGGCCGTGTTCTCTGCACAGTTTCCCTGCCAACATGCCACAGTGTCTGTCGGTGATGTTTCACGTCTGTCGGTGACGTTACACATATGTCGGTGATGTTATACATCTGTCAGTGATGATATACGTCTGTCGGTGATGTTACACATCTGTCGGTGATGTTATACATCTGTCAGTGAAGATATACGTCTGTCGGTGATGTTACACATCTGTCGGTGACGTTACACATATGTCGGTGATGTTACATGTCTGTCAGTGATGATATATGTCTGTCGGTGATGTTACACGTCTGTCGGTGATGTTACACGTCAGTTGGTTATGTTACACGTCTGTCGGTGATGTCACATGCCTGTCAGTAATGTTACACGTCTGTCGGTGATGTTACACATCTGTCAGTGGTGTTACATGTCTGTCAGTGATGTTCCATGTCTGTCAGTGATATTCCACATCTGTCATTGATGTTACACATCTGTCACTGGTGTTACATGTCTCTTGGTGTTGTTACATATCTGTCAGTGATGTTACATGTCTGTCAGTGTTGCTACACATCTGTCAGTGATGTTCCACATCTGTCAGTGATGTTACATGTCTGTCAGTGATGTTCCACATGTCAGTGATGTTACATGTCTGTCAGTGATGTTCCACATCTGTCAGTGATGTTACATGTCTGTCAGTGATGTTCCACATCTGTCAGTGTTGTTCCACATCTGTCAGTGATGTTCCACATATGTCAGTGATGTTACATGTCTGTCAGTGTTGTTACACATCTGTCAGTGGTGCTGCATGTCTGTCAGTGTTGTTACACATCTGTCAGTCATGTTACATGTCTCTCGGTGTTGTTACACATCTGACATCTGATGTTCCACGTCTGTCAATGATGTTACACATCTGCTGGTGATGTTACATCTGTTGGATGTTACATATCTGTTGATGTTACACATCTCTCCGTGATGTTACATGTCTGTTGGTGATGTTACACATGTTGGTGGTAGTGATGTTACACGTCTGTCAGTGTTACACATCTGTCAGTTAAGCTACATGTCTGTCGGTGATGTTACACGTCAGTTGCTGATGTTACACATCTGTCAGTGATGTTAATGCCAGTCAGTGATGTTACACATTTTCTGGTGATGTCACACATCTGCTGGTGATGTTGTATCTGTTGGATGTTACACATCTGTCGGTGATGTTACACATCAGTCAGTGTTGTTACAAATCTGTCAGTGATGTTACATATCTGTTGGTAATGTTACATATCTGTTGATGTTACATATCTCGACAGACGCAACAGCCAAATGGTTAAAGCATTGGACTATCAATCTGATGGTCCTTGGTTCGAATCTTGGTAATGGCACCTGGTGGGTAAAGGGTGAAGATTTTTCTGATCTCCCAGGTCAACGTATGTGCAGACCTGCTAGTGCCTGATCAAATACGCATGTTATGCTGTAATCCATATCACCGTTTGGTGGATTATGGAAACAAGAATATACCCAGCATGCACACCCCTGAAAGCGGAGTATGGCTGCCTACATGGCGGGGTAAAAACGATCATACACATAAAAGCCCACTCGTGTACATACAAGTGAACATGGGAGTTGTAGCCCACAAATGAAGAAGAAGAAGAAGAGGGAAGAAGTTACATATCTGTTGGTAATGTTACATATCTGCTGGTGATGTTACATGTCAGTCGGTGATGTAACACATCTGTCAGTGATGTTACGCATCTGTCAGTGATGTTGCATGTCTATCAGTGATGTTACATGTTTGCTGCTGATGTTACACATCTGTCAGTGATACTAGATACTTCTATTTGCATCAAATCATCGGAGTGTGAAAATCCAATACTGATTTATAACAACCATTTCAGAAAAAAATGGTGTAAACAGAATGAGTGAACTGAAAATAAAAGATCAGCTGAGAACGCATGCACAGACACACACACACACACACAAGCACATACACATACAGACACAAAGTTTTGGAAAACTGACCATGTGGAATTTGTTGTAGACATCAGTCAGACCATCATACACAATGGCATCCTGAAACACAGAGAAACGTGACGAGTTACACTATAAAATGAAGCACACACTCTCCCTCCTCCTAACATGTAATTCATAATATATAATTATATAATTTGCTGCTTCTTTCAGTCCCTCCATAGGGCTGGAGGTAAAAAAAAAACCAAACAAACCATGTTCCTTGCTTATCAATTGCCCTATAAATAAAAAAAATTTGACTTGACCTGAAGTCGAATATTACCCTCGTAAACAGAGTTTGACTTGATACATCTGCTTTAATCATCCGCGAGGAACAACAGCCAATCATGCTCTGCATGATCATTTCTGGATGTTACTGTCACTACCCCTCTCACGATGCTTTCAAAATGGAGGACAATGAACCACAACAGAAGCCTTACAAGTAACTGATGACGAACTGAGTACTAGGTGTGGCAAAATCTTGTCAGACTGTTCGCTTGAAGTGATTGAAAGAGAATGATTATTTGCAGAAAAGAGGGAGGGTGGGGGTATATATATACTGTATTACTCTTTTTCTCACAACAGATTTCTCTGAGTGAATCAAAGTGGATTTTTCAACAGAATTTTGGCAGGGACAACCCTTTTGTTGCCATGGGTTCTTTTACAGGTGCTAAGTACATGCTGCACACGAAACCTCGGTTTATCGTCTCATCCAAATGACTAGTGTACAGACCACCACTCAAGGTCCAGTGGAGGGGGAGAAAATACTGGCGACTTTGGGATTAGAACCAGTGCACTCAGATTCTCTCGGTTCCTAGATGGACACATTACCACCAGGCCAACACTCCACTTCTTGTCATTATTATCAGTAGTAGCAGGATATAATATCATTATCACTGTTATTATCATTATTACTTTTTTTTGTCACAACAGACGTCTGTGTGTGTGTGTGTGTGTGTGTGTGTCTGTGAAACTGAGGCACTCACCACCAGCTGCACTCCCCCATAGGGCGTGGTTCCCCGCTTCATGTAGTACGGTACATTGGACATACTCTCCATCCCCCCCGCCACCATCACCTCCTGAAACGCACGTCAATCATCATAATCATCATCACAATAACAATAATGATGGTTAGAGGTCCAATACCCTTTTACTGCCATTCACGGCAGTGAATTCACATCCACTGTGTCCAGGGCTCAACATTAGGGAGGCAGGGCAAAGTCCTGTCCTTCCGCTCTTTCAACCTTCACCAACCGAAGTCAGGTACCCAAGACAGGGCTCACTCCTCTCCTTCCGCTCTTTCAACCTTCCCCAACCAAAGTCAGGTACCCAAGGCAGGGCAAAGTCCTGTCCTTCCGCTCTTTCAACCTTCCCCAACCGAAGTCAGGTACCCAAGGCAGGGCAAAGTCCTGTCCTCCTGCTCTTTCAACCTTCCCCAACCGAAGTCAGGTACCCAAGGCAGGGAGCTGTCCTGTCCTTCCACTGTTTCAACCTTCCTCAACTGGTCAGGTACCCAAAGCAGGACCCACTTGTCTACTTCCACTCTTTCAACCTTCCTCAACTGAAGTCAGGTACCCAAGGCAGGGACCTGTCCTGTCCTTCTGCTCTTTCAACCTTCCCCAACCGAAGTCAGGTACCCAAGGCAGGGACCTGTCCTGTCCTGCTCTTTCAACCTTCCCCAACCGGTCAGGTACCCAAGGCAGGGCAAAGTCATGTCCTTCCGCTCTTTCAACCTTCTTCAACCAAAGTCAGGTACCCAAGGCAGGGACCTGTCCTGTCCTTCCGCTCTTTCAACCTTCCCCAACCGAAGTCAGGTACCCAAGGCAGGGACCTGTCCTGTCCTTCCGCTCTTTCAACCTTCCCCAACCGAAGTCAGGTACCCAAGGCAGGGACCTGTCCTGTCCTTCTGCTCTTTCAACCTTCCCCAACCGAATTCAGGTACCCAAGGCAGGGACCTGTCCTGTCCTCCTGCTCTTTGAACCTTCCCCAACCGAATTCAGGTACCCAAGGCAGGGCACAGTCCTGGGTGGAGTGAGGATAATCATGAGTCAGGTGCCTCACCAAGGACACACACGACACCATGCTGAAACAGGGTCACAAATCCGGACCACTGGTGAACACTGGATCATAAGTCCAACAATCAATAATAATGATGATGATGATGATGATGATAATAGTGGTAAAACTAATAATGACAACAACAATAACAGTAATAATGAATTATTATAAAATAAATTATTGCAGTAGTAGTTGGAGTAGTATAAAACATTTCTGTCTTCTTCATAAATGCTCGAACATGCACAGTTTGTCGTCTTCTTGCAACACACAGCATAATATACCAACTGTTTCAATTTGTGCATTGTGTCCTCCATCGTGCAGAGCTGTGCTGAGCTGTGCTTTGCTCTTTTTGTTGTGTTGAGTGTATTGTCTAGTGTTTGTGTTGCGTTGTATAGTGTAGGGTTGTGTGTTTGTGTTGTGTTGAGTTGTGGCATGTATGTGTGTGTGTGTGTGTACATGTGTGTGCATGCTTGAGTGTGCATGTGTGCATGCATGAATGGGTGCGTGCGTGTGTGTGTGTGTGTGTGTGTGCATGCATGTGTTGTTCCCACTCACATACCTGGTGTCCACACATCAGGTTCTGAGCAGCCAACATGACGGACTTCATGCCAGAAGCACACACCTTGTTGATGGTGGTAGTGGGGGTGGTGATAGGTAAACCTGCAACCACCATTTGACTGTAGACAACGGGCGCAATAGCCGAGTGGTTAAAGCTTTGGACTTTCAATCTGAGGGCCCCAGGTTTGAATCTTGGTACCAGCCCCTGGTGGGTAAAGGATGGAGATTTTTCTGATCTCCCAGGTCAACATATGTGCAGACCTGCTTGTGCCTGAACCCCCTTTGTATGTATACGCAAGCAGAAGATCAAAAACGCACGTTTCAGATCCTGAAATCCATTTCAGCATTTGGTGGGTTATGGAAACAAGAACATACCCAGCATGCACACACCCCAAAACATAGTATGGCTGCCTAATTGGCGGAGTAAAAACAGTCATACACATAAAAGCCTACTTGTGCACATACGAGTGAACATAGGAGTTCCAGCCTACGAACAAAGAAGAAGCAGATTGTAGACCCCCAAATAATCCAGATTTTAAAAAGCTGTGACACAAATACTATTCAAAATATAGCCATAGTTGTTCAAATTGTTTCACTATTGAAAATTATGTATGCCACCAATGCATCAGACTTAGAGGGGATGAGAGAAAGTTACTATGTTTTTTCCTACACTTACTAATCTTTGCTCATAAATTTTGACAACAGTGCCACATATTATCACACTGTAAAGATATGCTTACAAGAACTCAATATATTTGAAATACAACACGATACAATATCACTGAATATGCAATACAATACAGCGCAGTACAGTAAAGTTCAGTAGAACACATCATCACTTTATTAATAAATCCCTCACAGAGGATATTTTGGTAACTGCTCATACACATACACCAAGATTCATAAACACAAGCAAAAGAATAAACAGGCTTAAACACACACATTATAAAACAAGATATAAAGCTTTTTTTTTTTTTTTTTTTTAGAATTAAGAAGTAGCTTGATCCTTTCTGTCTCCCAAACACACACACACACACACACACATGATCAAACATACACACAACATATCCGAACACACACCCACACAAATACACATACACACCACACACACAACACACACATCAATTCACTATGTATGTCAAACGATTCCAAAGCGTGTACCTGCACCCAGCGTGGCCTGTCGACACGGAGCCTGCCCCTCAAAGGCCTGCAGCACATTGCCCATGTACACTTCGTTCACTTCCTCTCCGGCTATACCTGGGGAAAAATAATCAATAAAAAGTTATCAAGGAAAAAAGAAAAAAAAGAAGAAAAAAAACTATATAGATGTATTTACTGTTAAAAAAAAATCGTATAAATATAAAATAAATGAACAAGGCTCAAATGTCACTCCTTCCCCAAACTGGACACTTCTGTCACTCCATCAAACAGGACAAAGGACACTTCTGTCACTTCTTCACCAAACGGGACACATGACACTCCTTTACCAAACAGGACACAGAACACTTCTGACACTTCTTCCCTCAACAGGACACATGACACTTCTTCACCACAAGAGACTTGTGACACTTCTGTCACTTCTTTGCTCAACAAGACACATGACACTTCTTCCCAGAACAGGACACATGACACTTCTTCCCTAACAGGACACAGGACACCTTCCCTAAACAGGACACAGGACACTTCTTCCCTGATCATGACACTTCTTCCCTTAACAGGACACAGGAGAGTTCTGTCACTTCTTCCTTAACAGGACACAGGACACTTCTTCCCTGATCATGACACTTCTTCCCTTAACAGGACACAGAGAGTTCTGTCACTTCTTCCCTAACAGGACACAGGACACTTCTTCCCTGATCATGACACTTCTTCCCTTAACAGGACACAGGAGAGTTCTGTCACTTCTTCCCTAACAGGACACAGGACACCTTCCCTAAACAGGACACTTTTTCCCTTAACAGGACACATGACACCTTCTCTAAACAGGACACTTCTTCCCTAACAGGACACAGGACACTTCTTCCCTAAACAGGACACAGGACACTTCTTCCCTAAACAGGACACTTCTTCCCTAAACAGGACACAGGACACTTATTCCCTAAACAGGACACAGGACACTTCTTCCCTAAATAAGACACTTCTTCCCTAAACAGGACACATGACATTTCTGTCACTTCTTCCCTAGACATAACACTTCCCTAAACAGGACAAAGAAGAGTTCTATCACTTCTTCCCTGAACAGCACATGATACTTCTTCCCTAAACAGGACACTTCTTCCCTGAACAGCACATGATACTTCTTCCCTAAACAGGACACTTCTTCCCTGAACAGCACCTGATACTTCTTCCCTAAACAGGACACTTCTTCCCTAAACAGGACACTTCTTCCCTGAACAGCACATGATACTTCTTCCCTAAACAGGACACTTCTTCCCTGAACAGCACCTGATACTTCTTCCCTAAACAGCACACTTCTTCCCTGAACAGCACATGATACTTCTTCCCTGAACAGCACATGATACTTCTTCACTGAACAGCACATGATACTTCTTCCCTGAACAGCACATGACACTTCTTCCCTGAACAGCACATGATACTTCTTCCCTGAACAGCACATGATACTTCTTCCCTGAACAGCACATGATACTTCTTCCCTGAACAGCACATGATACTTCTTCCCTAAACAGGACACTTCTTCCCTGAACAGCACATGATACTTCTTCCCTGAACAGCACATGACACTTCTTCCCTGAACAGCACATGACACTTCTTCCCTAAACAGGACACAAGACACTTCAGGAGGAAGGTGGCAGAATGGTTAAGACGCTCAGCTGCCAATACAGAGAGTCCGTGAGGGTGTGGGTTCGAATCCTGCTCTCGCCCTTTCTCCTAAATTTGACTGGAAAATCAAACTGAGCGTCTAGTCTTTCGGATGAGACGATAAACCGAGGTCCCGTGTGCAGCACGCACTTGGCGCACTGAAAAAGAACCCATGGCAACGAGAGTGTTGTCCTCTGGCGAAATTACGTAAAATGAAATCCACTTTCATAGGTACACAAATATGTAAGCATGCACTCAAGGCCTGACTAAGCGCGTTGGGTTATGCTGCTGGTCAGGCATCTGCTCAACAGATGCGGTGTAGCGTGTATGGATTTGTCCGAACGCAGTGACGCCTCCTTGAGAAAGTGAAACTGAAACTGAAACTGTCACTTCTCCCCTAGACATAACACTTCCCTAAACAGGACACGGAAGAGTTATATCACTTCTTTCAAAAACAGGACACATGACACTTCTCTAGCTTCTTGCCCCCCCCCCCCACTCCCCCTTCCCTCCCCCCCCACCCCCCTTCCCCCAAAAGATCCATGACACTTCCATAACTCATTCTCAAAACTGGACTCATGACACTTCTGTCACTTCATCTCACAACACAATTCTGTCATTTCTTATCTTAATGTTCTAGCCTGCTTTGGGGAATCATGCAATAAAAGAACTCTTTGTTATCATTACTATCATTCAGTCATCAAACAGGTCACAGGACACTTTTGTCACTGATCCACCAAAGATAACACAAAGTGTGTGCTCCACTGTGTGTCAGTTTTTCTTGTTGGCCTAAGAACAAGTGTTGGCCATAAAATATGGCATGACAACAAGGCATGACAACACAAAACATGTGAAAAGTTACAATAATCAAATAAATGCAGGAAAATGTCAGAGAACTTTTTTTTTTGTTTTTACTTTACAACTAAACTGCAAACTAACACTCTGGTAACAGGTTTCACTCTGACAGAATTTAACGACAGTCTATATAATAAGTTTAAATAAGACACTGTCCATTAATTCAGAATACAAGTAATTACTTTTTGAAACATGTGTTGCAGAGTAATAAAAACAAACAAACATTCAGTTAGAAAAACAGCAAATAATTAATCCTAACAGTTTAAACATGCAGTTCAAAAGAAATATATTTATGTATTAAAAAAAAAAAAAAATCTTTTTAGAGATAAAAGACTGGATAGGAAGGTATCAAAAAACACACACACAGTGCAGACAGCATCCTGTGAACTGGTGCAACATTCCAGCGATCAGAACACTGGACTTTCGACCTGACGGTCATGGGTTCAACACAGAAATTGGCACCAGGTGGGTTCAGGATAGCAAATCAGTTATTTCCAGTATTTTATTTCAACCCATGTGCAGAACTGAAACTAGCGATAGTGCCTTGATCCCTTTCATGCATGCACGCAAGCATAAAATCAAACATGCTCATGTTGAAGAATAAATATGCATGTCAAAAATGTCGTAATAGTGTTTAGTGAGTTACAGAAATGCACACCCCCCAAAACAAAGTTTGGCTGCCTAAACTACAGGATAAAAATGTAGAAGCCCATGCCAAGAGACGAGTGAATATGGGCATTGCAGCTCATTCTTCCTCTGTGTTTATGTGCTGCAACTCTCAAGTTCACTCATATTCATGTACTTTTAAGTGTATGACCATTTTTACCATGTGCATGCATCACAGTTTGTTTTCATGGATGTGCAAACTGGGTAAGTTCTTGTTTCCATATCCCACTGAACGCCGATACAGATCACATGATCTTCAACACATGTATTTGATCTTCTGCAAGCATACACACATACACACACAAAGGAGGTTCAGGCACTGGAAGGTCTGCACATCTGTTGTCTTGGGAGATCAGGAAAATCTCTATCCTTAACCCTCCAGGTGCGATGAAACCAAAAATCTAAATCCAGCACCCGCAGACTGAAAGTCCAATGCTTAAAACGAAGAAAGTTTACAAAACTGTGGGCTGTATGTAAAATAAGACTCACTTTTGATCAAAAATGAGTCTTATTTTACAACCTAGAGTTTTTCAAAACTTTCTCCATTTGGTGTCTTTATAGACTCAGCAGTCATTCTTCATTTCATCGTCCAGTGCTTTAACCACTCCTCAGCTGTCGCAGCCCATGAATGCAGAAGATGACATGAAGAACTCACCTGCCCGATTGATGGCTTCCTTCACGGCAATGGCACCCAGTTGGGGAGCAGGCATCTCCGCCAGACTGCTGAGGAAGGAGCCAATGGGGGTCCTCACCGCGCTCACTATCACCACGTCCTGTCAGGAGGGAGGCAGACACAGTGTAACACCTCTGTACTGACGCCAGTCAGCAATACTGTTCATGGTCAATGATATCCCAAACATCCTCCTGCTCACTTCATACCCCCCCCCCCCCCCCATACCCCCTCTCCCCCCTTCCCTAACTGCTATTGTGTTCTTGCATTATCTTTTCTACATCATCACTAAATTACAACATCAATCTGACCCAATGAGCTTATCCCATTATTCCAACCTGAAACACACACACGGTGCAGATGCCTCACACATCACAAAATTACAACATCACTCTGACCCTATGAACTTATCCCATTATTCCAACCTGAAACACACACACACACACACACACACACACACACACACACACAGTGCAGGTACTTCACACACACATACAAATACCTACACAGTATATACATTCCATTCAACACTCATGCACAACACATAAATGCTTGCACATACATATACGGCCATGTACAAATGTAACACATGTACACACAAAAAACAGTCACACACACGGATAAATATACACATATCTTACATTCAGTCCTGACACCTGGCTAAAATGACGCACTCCAGACAGTGTTTTCAACAGCTGAAAATGACAAAAGGAATATAAATTAATAAATATTGTATCATTTTCCAAAACTAAATATCTTAAGACCAGAATGAAGAAATTTCATGAGTGAAATGAAGAAAAATATTACCCTGCAACTTCACTTTCATGCTCTCTTTCAATCATTTAGTTAAAGACAATGTTTACGGCAACAAAATAGTTTGAAAAGGTAAATCACAACATCTGTAAGACTTATGAAATTCAAAATATCTGTGTTCCAGTCACAGCTCACTCCTACCATTCTGTCCCTTCTTCAGCACAGTCTGTTATGAAAATAGCAACTCACTGAAAAAGAACCCCAACATCCACTTTAAGTGAATTTTGGGGAGTCTTTGACAGAAAAACAAATACACATGGAGACATACAAAAATATTTCCAAAATGGGTGGTGCTCTCACTGTAGCAACAAGCTTTCCCTGTTGAGAGCAACCTCAATTTCACATAGAGGAATCTGTTGTGACAATTCTCTAAAATATAGTAAAACAACACAATACAATGCGATACAATAATTCAACACACTTCTATGGAAACTGCTATTCACAAAGCATGTCATTATGCATGTTTATATGTTAAAACAGACCACTATAATCTATAATATAAAAAAGAAAAAAAAAGAATGCCATGTATTATCACATTCAAAAGATAAATCTGTTAGAGCTCTAATAGAGTCCAACATAAATGCAGAGTCACAAACTTTCTAGCCATTATCAAGTTCATGTCCTGTGTGTGTTTAACGCTCCACTGCAGACACCGAGACAGTGTGCTCAGCTTTCACATCACGAGAACTGTGCCAGAGGGGAGGTCAAGTGTGCCAGAGCGTATCGGCAGAAAAAAACACATTCATCTTCAATTTCCTTAATGCAGGTTAATGGTAGGCAACCTGGCATGTTTCTTCTTTCTTATTTTCCTCTCATAATATAATTCATATTACGCATAATTCATATATGATTCATATTTTACAAATTCATACATCTCAATCAGGATGGTAAGTTAAAAGAAGTCATAGGTAATGCTGGCTATATCATCTGAGTGTGTATGTCAGTCACCGTATGCTCATGCTGTCCTGTATACATGCATGCAAGTGTAAGCGCAAAAGTATGTTGGCAAGCACACGTGTGTGTACATAAGTGTGTCACTGAGTGTATGCAAGACATGTCTGCACACATTTTGCATAAAAAAGCTGAGAAGGGTAACTATAAACAGACGATTAAAGGCACCATCAAGCAATTAGCAATGATGTGCAACACATTTTAACATTCTGGGCCAAATACTATAAGAAGCAGATACTATACACAAGTGCATACCACTAAAGTAACTAATTTTGTAATTGTGATACTGATCCCAGTTATAACTCCAAAGTCTTCATGAAGCATTATATACAAAGAAGATTCACAATTTCTGTAAATAAGCTTGATTCTTGTTGTCTGTGTGTATGTGTGGCCTATTGTTTCACACCTGTTCAAGGCTTTTATTAAACCTATAATCAATTGCCAAATATATGATATGAAGGTTGGCCCTATATATATATATATATATATATATATATATATATATATATATCTAAATTTCACCAGGGTCTTAACATTTTTGGGAACACTAAAACTCAAACTGAAACTTGCCCTACATCATTAGTGTTGGAAATATTGGTCCAGATACCATCGAGAGGGGTGTAGTCAAGTACTGGCGAGGAAAACTAAGTTAATGTCTGCCCTTTGCACTCCTGTCGGTTTCCCTAAACGTCTTCTGGCGGGGTTATAAAAGCTTGTTTACCTTGCCAGTGGTACTGACACGGTCCACGTAATTCCTAGATTGCACCGTCCAGAGTTGTTTTCACGAAGATGGAATAGTGTTTCAAGGACACATTTTATTATTTCGCCACTAAAATAAAGTCAGCATAATCTGATTCTCTCGCACAATAACCTGGACCTTACTGCAAGTTACATAAAAGCGACCAACCTGTCTGGGGCAGCAGTACCGGAGGCTCATCTTGTTATAATTTCTGAAAGACCTGCACTGCACTGTCCTCAGAAGTCGGCAGCCATGCAAGCTGTGTTCGGGTGGTGAGGTCAATCCAGCTTTCAGCCAATCACCATTCGTGCTGTTGTCACACCTTCCAAGGTGAAGGCTGAAATCCCTCCCACGCCCTTCGTGTGAAGAAATTTCGCCATTTATCAATGATAACTGTCATTTTAGCGACATCATTTATCGACGTTAAACATAATTTGATATAGGCGTAAGCAGCCTAAATAGACTCGATTGTTTTAAATCACGTTTCAAACATTATGGCTGTCAAACAAACTCTGATTTGGGAAGGAAGCAATTATCCTCAAAACGAAAGTATGTATTCCAAAAGCTCTTTCAGATGGGTGAAAATATTTTTTTTTAAAGTGTTCAACACTGGAAAAAGATTTTGTTCTAAATAATTGAGTATTTATTAATCCTTCAAAGGAGATTCATTAGAACAAAAACAGAACACAATTTGTTGTTTTGATTTGTGTTTGCCAAGGTATTTAACTAACGTCATGTAACTACGGAGATAACACATTCTTTTAGGACTTGCCAATGCGTCCAATGGTAATGGGTTCTGACAGTGCGTGCCATGGGTTCCAGAGAAAGTGGCAGCCAGATGAGCTCTTCACAGATTAATACACGTTGCTTGATGCATTATACATGCTGCCCTTCCGGTTTTTAGAACTCTCACCAGAGAGCCATCGAAGAGCTCAACACTCACAACTCACAACCTACACTCAGTTTCACGACAGAGTTTTGATGCTTCTTCCCGTTTTATTTCTTTCTTTTTGTTTTCTTGTTTGTTTTTTGTTTGTTTGTTTTTGGGTTTTTTTGTGTGTGCATTTGCACATGCAGTCATTAAGACCTGCATTTGTTGTTTTACTTAAATCTGTGCCTGGTGTCTGGGAATGTAGCATGCAGTAACTATTTCCTAAATGCTTTGGAACTGGTTATTTATCTAGTCACTGTGACAGAGAAGTAGGCATAATAAACCGACAATTGGGAAGTCAGTTCGAACCTGATCAAAGCCACATTCTTGATGGCTCATGTTCCCTGGGCCTTCTCGTTCACAACACTGAGTGTCAGCGGGACCTCACACAGTCAAGGGTCATCCACTTCGGCTTTTAGTGGTGCTTTTATTTCCTGACCAATATTGCATATGTCTGTATCTTTTAGGCTTGGCTCACATTTGGGTATGTTACAGAATGATTGTACAGCCCTGTCACATAGCCTCATACCTAAGTGGATCTTAACAGTATGATCATCCTCACCATGAGTTAAAAATAAAGATGGATTCTGTGTTATTTCATGCCAAAGGTGACCTCAGCTCTTATTCCCAACACTTTCCATGCCTGTGACTGGTACCTGCCAAAATCTGATGTCAGGATATTCATGGGGATTGTCTCAGGCAGAAATGGCGACTGTCTTCATTTAGTTGTGTGTTCACTTAGTCAGGACCTGTGACTTGGCAATCATTGTCATTAGTATAAGGTTTCATAAATGGTTTCCAGCTCTTTGGTATATTGAATGTGTGTGTGTGTGTGTGTGTACGCACATGCATGCATGGATGTGTGCATTCACATGTACATGTGCACGTTTTTGATTTTGATTGTGAATATTTTGCAGTTTTCTTTCTTTGTCTTTTCCCTTTGAGTGATATTATTTATGTCATATGTGTGTGTTTGTGATGTGTGTGGGAGGTGACGATGGGTGGGGGTGGTGGTTAAAGGGGGATATACAAAGAAAAAGAAATATAAACTAGAATAACTGATTCAACAATCCGTAAAGATGCACTGTTGAGCATGTGTGTGTGTGTGTGTGTGTGTGTGAGACTTTATGCATGCACACATTACACATGTGCATTTTACAATGTGTGCATGATCCTCCTGCTCCTGCCACAATGCTGGCCCACTATATGCCTCTCTTCATCCTCACCACACCTCTCTCTCTCACTCTCTCCCCTCTTTCAGACCACAAAGTGCAAAGCAGCAATGTCTACAGAGCATTTATTGACAGTTATCCATCACTGAGCAGGGGGGCTGGCTATGTGTGCAGCATCCAAGGGCACAAGCAGTCCCCCTCCACTCTCACGTTGTTCACAGAGTCCACATCCCTTGTTTTCCTGGCAATCATTTTGCAATTGGTCACATTCACATTGTACATGGTCCATAGCTTTAACCTGCACACTGGGAATACACATGAGCTCATCCAACCATTGCTGTATGAAGTCCGCCTCCTTATCTGTACACAAGCAAGTGATGTGAATCCCTCATCGACAAACAATACAAAGGCCCATCACAATGGAACCTAAGACATACATCATACTGTACACGGTCAAATTAGAGAGGATGGGGAAGGGGGGCAGGGGTGGGGAGCAGGCAGACCAGAGCTGGGTTGCATGAGTGATCTCAGCAGTGCTAATTTCATTTAGCATAAAGGATTTCCTAAGTCTATCCTAATTCCACATTTAGGAACATTCTTTTCTTTTTTCTTTTTTGCTGCACTATTTCATTTAATTACTCCCATGCCACTCATACCAAGTGCCCCACACATTTTAGGAACATTCTTCATGCTAAACAAACTTCATTCCAAGTATCCAGAGATTTAGGAATATTCTTAAAAGCCAAGCAAACTTAGTGCCGCAAATATCACTTTTGCAACCCAGCCCAGGGTCTGCCACTGTGCACTGTCTAGGTTCAAGAAAGAAGGAACACAGACATACAGTTCAAGTTGAAGGACAACAGAGGCAAAGAGCGCATCGTCTACAAGGTCAATGCCAGACTGTACAAGGTCACAGAGAACGGAGGGAGGCTCACTCCTGCCGGCCACTTCTTTTCCAGGCAGTCACACACATGTATACTTTGACACAACCTTCATCCTCATCTTTCAACATCGTCGGCATCATAAATTACATTTGCAAAGTGCCTCTCACACTTACAGATCATAATCTTAACACTTACATACATACACATACGTGATTAATAGATCTACATGCAACACAACAACACATGAAACAGAAGGGAAGAGCAGGAAAACAGGAACTATATTCAGGAAGCTTTAGCTGGCCAGAACTCAGAAACAAAACTAGTACCTCTGTGTGAACAGGGATGCTTTGAACTTGTGGACCAATCAACAGAAATTGAAAAGGAATAATATACAGCTGGCCAACTTAGTTTTACAGGTGTCACTGAAAGATGACCAAAGTAGACAGGCAAATTTTGTGAACAGCCAAAAAATCAAGGTAATACTAGAGCTATTATCAGAAAAAGGCGCACCAAGAAACAAGAATGCGTACTCACTCTTTTCTTTTCAGAAACTGGAAACCAGTGAATGGTTAAACAAGTCATGAAACATTAACTTCACCATTTCTTTTTTATAACTTTCCCATCATTTTTGGTTTCTTCTTACACCTTGATGCCATGATCTTGTAAAAGGCTCAGCAAGCTGTAACATCAGTTTGCCATTTTTTCCTCCACCACCCATTCCTTTCCCTGCATAGTTCTGCAGCTATGATAGTTGAGACATATTCCTGGAATGACAGGGTCTGGCAAGGAATGACCACAACTGGTAAAAGCATGGCACAGGCTCATGAAGTCAGAGAATGAAAACAATCACAATATTGTTTCAGCATGTGGATGTTGGGTCAGCAAGAAAACAGATGATGATTGTTGAATTTCAAGATGTGGAGACAAAAAGATGGCTTTCTCTGGAGCAAATATTCCAATCCCACTGGAAGGTTACTGGAAGTGACCCAAGTTTTCCAGTAGGTCACATGCTTCTAGAAGGCCCCAATGAACATTTTCAGACATAATGCAGATCCTAATCGAGGTGACTGCTGCAAACCATGGCAGGATCCTAGCAATACCTAGTACCCTGGTACGCACATCCACTTAATTCCAACGTGGATTATCCATTGAAATCTGAAAGCACCCTGTGTTTTGCAGAATGCATACCACACACATAGTCTCTGTAGACCAGATGACTGTGGCATTCAAGGTTTACTTTCTCCATCAGCTAATAGCGTGTGGCACTAAGTACAGTATTGCATACACAAACAAACAAAACTAGCAAACACGAACACAGTGTGCTCTTTCATTTCTTACTTCTGCAGCACTCAAAGCTCTGTGGCTGGTATGTTGTGGAACGCCAAAGTTAGAGCAGACATATCTGACATAACAATGCATTGCAACATGACAAACTCTCATTTCCCCAAATTCATGGTTCCCTGTACACACTACTTCAGTGGACACACACTGACCGATACACTCACCCTCCTGACTGCTGGGTCATAAAGACCACCCTAAATTTCACCAAAAAAATACATACTTGCCTTGCACACTTGTTCGAGCACAGACATGACATGCACGCTACTGATTAACTGAATACACACCTCCCTTGTTCGCTGGTTTACACTGAATACACACAGGCTTGCAGCTTTTTCACTGAATACACATTTGAATTGTACACTGGTTCATTGAATACATACTTGACATTTAACTTACTGAATGCACGCCTGATTCATTCTCTAGGTCATTGAGAACACAGCTGACTTGTACACTAGTCCACTGTATACACATCTAACATGTATACTGGTTCACAGCAAATACCTTCATTTATTCACCTCTGACACGTACACTAATATTACCAAACACATCAGACAAGTACACTGATATTACCATACGCACCTGACAAGTACAGTTTCAATGACAATACCACACACACCTGACTTGTAATTGTACAAAAAAGTCTCAATTCACATCTGACGTTATATGTTGAAAACACACCTGGCATGCACGCTGCTTTACCGGTTACATGACAATAATCTGGTTAATGACTACGCATTACTTGCATGATAGCTCACCGAAGACTCATGTAATGTGTACACGACACTGGCTCTCTTCACACACAGACGACCGTTGAGTTCAAAGACCGGTGGACACACCACTCACACTGCCACACACACACACACACACCTGTCACATTCACTCCCCATGACCGCTGGAAGCAGGAGTCACAACAATGTTCTGAGAAAGACGACAACACAACCTTGGAACGGATTACCAAAACAAAAAAAATCAGAATCACAGAAAGCAGGGCAAGGGACGATGACCAGAAGAAGACTGTGTACAACAAAGAGAAATTTCTCAACTCAAAACCATCCACACTCTGATGAACACTCTACACATGGGAGACTCAATGGATGGTGGCTGCGACAACACATCCACACACTGACCCAGCCTCTTTAAGAGTTTACAGGGTGGTGGGCGGGTGTGGGGTGTGGGCATGACAATGATGACACTGACACCCACACTGTCCACAGTGTCTTCAGCAGTGTCAAGAGGAAAGCAGTGGCAACACCGAAGCCGACACTGATAGTTTCACAACTTGTCCAGGGATGGAAAGGTTGCAGAGACTGTTTCTTCTTCTTCGGAGTTTGAGGACTGAAACTGCCACATTCACACATTTATTCCTGTGGGTGTTTACATGTAAGACTGTTTTCCTCCTGCCATTCAGGTTGCCATACTCAGGGTTTCAGCATAATGAGTGCACATGGCTATCCCATCCCATGCAGACAACGATAATGGAATCTTGAGCATTCGTCATACTTATTTCATTACCTGCATGCGTATACACACACACAGTAGAATAAGGCACAAGCAGGTCTGCATGACTGCTGACCTGCCAGATGGGTGACAAAAATCCCCATCTCTAATCCAGCACAAAAATCAGCTGGATGGGAACCACAGAATGAAAGTCTGAAGGGATAGACATTTATTCTCGATTTTTATCGGCGATGACAGTGATCTCCCTTTACTGCAGTCACCAACCACCACCACCACCACTGCTCACTGCTGCAATGATCAACTCTATCTCTCAACAGCCAACTCGCCATTGCCGCTTGTGACTGCAATGACCACCACTGCCACCACCAATGCTCATGACTGCAATGATTAACACCATTTACTCGTGACTGCAAACATGAACACCACTGTTTTTTTTTTAACTGGAATCATCAACACCACCTCTCATTCAGTTACAGCAGTCACCACAACAACTCATAATTTTGACTGCCACTCATAACTGCAATGATCAATAACCACCACTCATAACCACAACGATGAGGACCACCACTGTTAACTGCCATGATAACACCCTCACACAACAGCAACCATCATCACCACTTTTCCTTACTGTAGTCACCACTACCGCTCACAAACTTCTGCAAAGCCACAAATGCTCGCAAAGTTCTACAAAAATCATCACCACCTCTCCTACCTGCAATGATCACCACCCACACTGGACTGATTACTGTCACCATCCACATCTTCCAACTGCAGTCACAAACACAACTGCTGATTACTGTAGCAATCAAAATCATGACCTGCAAACAGCAATCATCAGGACCACCAATCATACCTGCAGTCACCAATAGCAGAAAACCAGCACACAAAGAAGTCAGATCACCCTCAATCAACTGCAAATCAACACAGGGAAGAAGTAAAAAAAACAACAACCAAACAACAAAAACAACCACCACAGAACAGCTAGACTATGAACCAAGCGTGTGCAAATCAATCTTGGCAAGTCCGGGCTGACCATCTGGAAAGTATGGACATAAGCTCATACCTACACCTATCCACATACAAGCCTTCATCTACTCATATACACACACAAACCTACATCCACACTTGTACAAACCTGCAACCACACACACACCTTCATCAACACACGAAACTCACAATGTGCCACATCCACACGCAATCTACAACCACACACAAACCTACTTTCACACACACATGGACTCACACACGCACCACTGTCACCACCCCGAACAGCCAGCATCAGTGTCGCAGGTTCACTAACCGATTCAGCCCTTGTCCAAGCGATCCACTGCTTATGTTCAAACCACGCCCCTGCCTTTTCTCTGCACACCGTATACCTTGGTGATAAACCACAATCTTCAAACCACATCTGCTCAGTCCTGTACACATGCCCTGCCTCTTTGTTAAACACAATGTTCAAGTCAGACACACACATGCACCAGTCTCGTTAAGCATGTGGATAAAAAAATGTAATGTCTTTCTTCTTTGTACTTCTAAGCACATTTCAAACAATATGCTCTTTTAAGTTAATACACTGTGCCACAGTACAAAAAGAAAGTGGGTGCGGGAATGGCAGGGGGTTGGGGTGGGGGGGGGGGGGGGGGGGGAGATATGCACACAGAGAAAGTCAGAAAAAAAGGGGGAAGGGAAAAACAAGACAAGTTACACTAACCAAAAAAGGAATGCAAAAAGAGGAGAATGCATAAACTGCTGTCCAAAAAGAGTTAGTCATTAGCCCTATGTCCTGGCAAACTGGACCCATCATAACTCATTTGGACATACACACCTATACACACACATACCAGGTGCAGTGCATACACACAGAATCAGGTGCAAACACACACACACACACACACACACACACACAATGCACCTCAAGTGGCAAAGAAAAGCGCCAATGGCACAACTCCGTCCACGGACGGGTCAGAAGGTGAAGAAGAACACAGGTAAAAACACCACACACACATCAGCTGCACACCTGTGTTTGTACACCTCGCTTTCACCTTCCACCCACCCGAATAACACTGGGCGGACAAATAACCAAAGCTAAGTGGCAAACTAACACTGAACGACATGTGAGCAAAATGACTGTCTAATTCAGCTACCATCGCATGACAAAGCTACTAAGTGAAAGCATATCCTACAATGAAAAAACAAAACAAAACAAAAACAAACTCTTATCTGGTCAACAAAACATACTTGGAAAACCAAACTGGCATAGTAAACCAGACTGATGCATTGCAAACCAAACCAGAGTTTGTTAATGAAATCAAACCAGTGCTTCCTAAATGAAATATAAGCTCTTGATAAAACTACCATGTTTCATAATTCAAAACTTGCACTTCAAGTAAACCAGACTAGTGGTTCTGCAAAAATCCAACCAGTGCTTGGTGAACCAAACAAAAAAAATCCTGCCAAAATTCAACAAGCACTCGGTGAGCTTGGAGCACACAAGTGTCCATATGCAATGCTGCTCTCAACTCGTTCCTCCTGCCTTCAACCACCATCACTATCAATCCCTCCCTTCACTCTTCATTGTCTCTCTCTTTTTCTCTCTCTCTCCCCTTGGCTCTCATCTCTGGTCGTCCTCTTGTGTCTAATCTCACCTTGTCCTTCGTCGTCACCACTCCTTGGCAATGCTCAGCCACTTTCTCATGGTTGTTTTTTGTGTGTGTGTTTTTCCTATCAGCCACTATGCTTGTACTGTTTAGCTGCTGTTTATGCACACATACTCCTCACCTGTGTTCTGTCCCACTGTTTTTTTTTTTAATGTTGTGTTGTGACCGTGTTGCCACAGTGTCACAGAGGCCAGCAAGAAGCAAAGTGTCCACCCTCCACCCCTCCCAATCCCCCACCCCCCACACGCAACACAAAAGGGACATCTCATCCATGTAAACTGTAGGATGGAGGCGAGACTGGAATGGGATTGATTCTTCTGTTGTTCTCCTCCCTTTCTGGATGTGGGGGTGGGGGGTTGGGGGGAGAGGGTTGGAGGCGGACCATGGTTACGAAAAACTGTCATAATTCAAAACTCGCGCACTGAAACACACACAGAATGACAAGGACACACACACACACAGTCACACACACACACATACATACACACACACACATACATACAAACACTCCAAATCTCTCCCTCTGTCTTTCTCTCTCTCACATACAAACAAGTAAACTGAAACACATGTCTACAGACACAGACACACACACGATGATCATCCAAGCTCACAGTATCAATGCCAGAAGAAGAAAAAACAAAGAAAGGGTGAGGAGGGGTGGTGAGGGAGGGGGAGGGGAGGGTGAAGACATTGCTCACTCAGAATACTCATGGTCAGATCTGGGTAGAGAGATAATGGGTAGGGGGTGTCTGCTGAACTCTCCAACCTTCTCTAACAGGAACAGTGCTCTCGTCCCATCCTCTGCACATGGACTTCTGGTGACGTCCTTGACAACACTCCGTTTGCCAATCTGTCTTGCTACTGTCAAGTGGCAGCACTCTATGCCTGCTGTTGGTGACTAAATGCCAAGTATCTGCTGTTGTCCATGACAGCAAAATAATGTCTGTGGCCATTCATTTTCCTCTGTCAGTGACAATGGCATCTGTTGCCATATGCCTGCCATTTTCTGTGACTTTTTTCTGCTGCCACCACTTGTATGGCACGGTGTCGGCCCACCTTCTGACAGCATTGCCATTCATACCCTGTCTGTTGCCATGTGGTGTGTGTGTGACTCTGACTGCTGCAAGCGGCCAATAAAGCAGCCACAGTCCCCTCACAAATGTACCCAAAGTGGACACTACTTAAGTCCAAACCCTATCAAGCAGCAACAGCAGCAAGGTGATCATATCCTTCTTGCTTCTGAGTGACGACAACTGATGACTCCATAACTGGTAAAAGCAACAGTGAAAGACACAGAACCCTTTTCCTCCTGCTTCAAGTCCAATCCAGACATTCATCCAACAGCTTCAATTCCAGCAGGAAAAAGATGCCACCCATTCCTGTGGTCCCAGATGACACAGACGTCCAGAGGACAGAGCCAGGCCCACAGTGTGCCGTCTCGGGTCCACATAAAACAGACATGCCTGGTGCCGGTGCCGCTACAGCCGCACACGGGGCTGTCACAGGAGTTCTGTACATCTCCCCCGACACCCACCACCACAGGCCTGGCACAGGGAGGATGCAGTGACACTCAGACAGACAGCAGGATGGACAAACTTGCAAAAAGTAAACTAATGTTACTTGGGTGGGGTGCAGAACTGCAACAAGGAAATACCTCTACAGAGGAAAGGGGGTGGGGTGTGGGGGCAGCTGGAGGTGGGAAGAGGAGGGAGGGTGTAAGTGGCTTCACAGAGAAGCTTCAGTTACCTTCAAAAGAAGGGGAGGGAGAGAGGGGGTCAAAAAAGCTGGGGGAGTGAGAGGAGGGAGGGCTAGCTGGAGAAGGCTCCAACATGCTCCAGATGTCATCTCCCGAGGAAAAGAGGCGTTGAGGAGGATGAGGACAAGGAGAAGGAGGCAAGAGGTTGGGGGCTAGCTGGAGAAGGGCTGGAGATGCTCCAGATGTCATCTCCCGGAGAAGAGGCATTGAGGAAGAGGAGGCAAGAGGTCGGAGGCTAGCTGGAGAAGGGCCGGAGATGCTCCAGCTGAATCTCCAGGGCGATCCTCTGCTCCATGACCTCCTGCAGCTCCTGGTTCAGCTCGCTGTTCAGCCGAGTCAGCATGGCGTTGCGCTCCTTGTGTGTCCGTATCGCCATGCCGATGTCCCGCTTGTCACGGCTCATTTGTCTGTCACACAACACAGCACAGCACAAAATATAATAATACTAATAATGTGGAGGCTTAAAAAGTGCAGTTTCCTGCTTTCAAGAGCAGGCTCATCCCACTTTACAATAAAAACCAAAAAAAAGCCAACAGATGTGTAACATTTTAAAAATAAAATTATAAAAATTAGATAAAATGAGGGGAAAAAAATGTCACTGTGGTTCACATGGAACATGACTGGTATGTAAATCATCTGTACTGTATCTGTGTTTGTGTTTGATTTTCGATTTATGTTTGTACCTTCTTTTGTGTATTATCCCCCCAATATTCCTTGTGACCCTGGTATACTTGGTAATAAAGACATTCTATTCTATTCTATGTATTTCATCAGTCTTCACTGTGTGTGTGTGTGTGTGTGTGTGTGTGTGTGTACATATATATATATATATGTCTTTCATGCATTACATGACTGGGGTATATCTTCTATGCATAATATCACTGGTATCTGTCTTTCTGACATACCATAAACATCACAGGGATCTATCTTTCGAACATTTAAACAATGGTACACATTTTTCATACGTAATACACTGGGATCTGTCTTTCGTATCACTGCGATATGTCTTTCATAGATATCATATCACTGGGATCTATCTTTCATGCATAATAACTATGGCAACCATCTTTCACGCTTACTATCACTGGGATCTGTATTTCATATACATCATTTCACTGGGATCTGTCTTTCATGCATAATAACTATGGCAACCATCTTTCACACTTACTATCACTGGGATCTGTATTTCATACAAACTATCACTAGTATCTGTCTCTCATGCACAATATCACTGGTATCTGTCTCTCAGACATATCATTATCTATCCTTCTTACATGATATCACTGGAATCTGTCTGACAAACATAAATATCACTGGCAGATGTATCTTTTACACTTAAAAACACTGGTATCTGTCTTTCAGATATACCACCAGCATCTATCATTTCAACATACCACAATCATCACATAGACAGTGGAAGAAAACACAAAACAGACAATATGAAAACGGCACCAGACAGAACAGAGAAACAGACAATACAAGAGATACATCATAAAGACAGAGAAACAGACAGCACAAGAAAGACAAAAGAGAAACAGACAGCATGAGACAGACAACAGAGAAACCGACAACATGAGACAGACAGAGAAACAGACAATACAAGACATACAACATGTAAACAGACAGCACAAGACAGACACCATGTAAACAGACAGCACAAGACAGACAACAGAGAAACAGACAGCACAAGACAGACAACAGAGAAACAGACAGCACAAGACAGGCAACAGAGAAACAGACAACACAAGACAGACAACAGAGAAACAGACAGCACAAGACAGACAACAGAGAAACAGACAGCACAAGGCAGACAACAGAGAAACAGACAGCACAAGACAGACAACATGTAAACAGACAGCACAAGACAGACACCATGTAAACAGACAGCACAAGACAGACAACAGAGAAACAGACAGCACAAGACAGACAACAGAGAAACAGACAGCACAAGGCAGACAACAGAGAAACAGACAGCACAAGACAGACAACAGAGAAACAGACAGCACAAGACAGACAACATGTAAACAGACAGCACAAGACAGACAACAGAGAAACAGACAGCACAAGGCAGACAACAGAGAAACAGACAGCACAACACAGACAACAGAGAAACAACACAGACAACAAAGAAACAAACAACACAGACAACAAAGATACAAACAACACAGACAACAAAGATACAAACAACACAGACAACAAAGATACAAACAACACAGACAACAGAGAAACAGCACAAGACAGACAACAGGGAGAAAGACAATGCAATCAGACAGCACAAGACAGACAGTGGGTTCTCTGAGGGGAGAGTGAGAGAGGAGGGGGGTGGAGGCCTCATCACCTCTGAGCAGGGGCCGGGGGGTGGGACGTCCTCAGGTCCCGGGCCACGCTGTCCGTGCTGTCCTCCCCCACCACCCCCTCCATCTGCTCCACCGGGGCCTCCGCCGCAGAACTGCCCCCGGAACTTTCTGCGACCAACAGAGAAGGAAATGTCCCTCACTCCGAATCAAAGGTTGAACTTGACTTGCATGTTCTGATGGTTTCACACCGTCTTCCTCGGCAGAGTGACCACATCATCACATGGGTTATACATTTGTCGTGTGAAACAGTAACTTCCACTTCAGTTTGGAACTTCATGATACGATGATGTCAGGTTGTCTGTTGTACCAATCACAAAAAAAACTGCCATGAGAATATCTATTTATCAATTTTTGTTGCTAATAGCCAAGCCAGCTACACAGGCTGATTACAGGGCTGAAAAACCTGAATCGTTAGATGGGCTATAACTAATTTTTTTCTTTTACATCTTGTGATCGTCTGATGCTTTGCTGCAAAATGCAACACTTTTGTAATCAATGCACTTACTTAGGTACACAAAGTATAAACTGGCGACGATGGATGTGTAATACTGATAAAGCTCACAGCATTCTCTTTCAGTAATCATTATTTTGTAAAATCTCTATCAGGCATACCATCACAGGGATCTGTCTTTGATAACAAAACAAATACACTTGCAAAGAGTACAAAAAAAAAAGAAAAAAAAGGTGGCACTGCACTATGGCAATGCACTCTCCCTGGGAAGAGCAGGGAAGAGCAGCCCGAATCTCAAACATAGTCTTTTGTGACAAAAACCATAATACAATACATAATCCAAGTCTGCAAAGGAAACTGTCCTCTTCTTTGTGACCAGACTGATTCAGGCAGGAGGCATTATCTTCATTCTGACAGTTGCTGATGTATTTGTTAGAGACTGTAAGAACAGAATTACTGGAAGAGTCAGGAACAATGTTATTCTTTTGACGGGTATTGGCATTTTTTGGTTGTTTTCTTTTTTTCTTTCTTTTTTTTTTTTTTTTACTGTCCCTTTGTCTGCTCCATTTCAGTGCTGTTACTCTCATGCCCCTCATCCAATATCCCCTACACACTGCCATGCCCTGGCTTGACTGCCACAGTCCCAGTGTCAGCAATCCACAGGGAATTATCAATGTTAGGACCCAGAGGCCACACTTGTGAGGAGATCCTGCACTGATGCTGAGTCACACAGGTGCTGCTCAGTAGTGTGTGTGGTTTGATTTAATATATGCAGGACACCACATACTGACAACAATAATCTGAGTAAGCATCCCTCCAGAACTGAGGCAGCCATCTCATTCATCCAAAGACAGCCCTCCATGAATCTGCCGACACCAAGTGCCTTGACAGGAACTCACCACAGGCATGATGTTAAAAAAAGGACTGAAACTGAGGTCACCATGAGTGTCACATTTTTTGGGTCACTAGCTGTAAGGCAGAAATTCACAAAAAGTGCGACTGTATTGTCTAAACGTTGGCATTATTCTCTTAGCCTGTAAGGTCAAAAGGACTATACGATTCTCTGCTATTTTCCGAATTTTCACAGATGTTGTTGGGTTTTTTTGGTTAGAAACAGGAAGGCAGAAACAGCAGAAAATAGATGACTAAAGAACCATCATTTCTGACCTGACAAGATGTTTGTGGGTAGGCAGTTGGGTTTACCCTTACCTTGTATTGCTTCAGACGACGACACAGCACTCTGAAAACACAAAAAACAGAATGTCAGCATGACCTGCATGCACCAACAAAGGAGATAGGGGTGGGTGGGGTGGCTAGCTAGGTAGGTAGGGGCGGGGGGTGAAGGGAAGGAGAAAGAAAGGAGGGAGGAGATGGAGAGAGACGAGGAGAGAATCATAACCATGATTATCAATGGTGGACAACCCTCTGCATGCCGACTTCAAGGGGCACACAAAACCACCCCAAAATCACACAGCTGACAGCAGCTGACACACACACACACACACACTTGACCTACAAGAAGGCAATTGCAACAAACAATATGGTGTAGAAAGGTAATACAAAAAACAACAAATGCGTATGATGACATTTTCTCCCTAGGGGGAGGGCAGCCAAGATTTCACAAAAAGAAATCTGTTGAGATGAAATGTAAAATACATGCAGAGTTATATCAGATTTATGATTGCTATCATCATTCATCAGAGCAGGTTGTAAACTGGACTGTGTGTTGCTGATGTAATGCCCTTATATTTTACATGTGTAAAGCACCATCAGACCCACCAACCATCTGGATATATCGATGCATGTATGTGTGTATGTGTCTATGATCATGGTTATTTTGTACAATTCACCCCAGATCAAACAGTGGGGTGACCTTAATGTCCATTATCAGACACCGGCACAATTCATTCTGGTACAATCCACCCCCACAGAAGAAGGTTAGTAGATAACTCTGCAAATATTGTTGATACCAGTACAATTAACCCTCCCAACACACACAATGACTGGACTTTGAAATGTCACAAATACAGAATTATGAACAGTTCCTAAAACACACACACACACACACAAAAGAGGAGGAAAATGGCAAAAATAAAAGGAAAACTGAAAGAACACAAAAGCAGTAAAACCAACAAACTGAATCCATTTTCAACAAATATTGTGGATGGAAAAAGTTTTACATTGTGGGTGTTTGGAAACAGTAAGAGCTTCAGATTAAAATCAAAAGCAAAACACCCCATATCACAGTAGAGAGAGAGAGAGAGAGAGAGTGAGAGAGAGGGAGAAAGAGAGCAGAAGTAGACATGTGTTTACCAACAAAAAAAAACACAAAAAAAAACAACAACATAAAAATAAAGCATTTTTGGCTTTCAAGAATGCTGACAACTTAGACAAATGGACAATGCTGCTATGAGCACTTCTCAGTGGGCTGAAGGGTGTGTGTGTGCATGTGCATGGGAGTGAGAGACAGAGAGAGAGAGAGAGTGTGTGTGTGTGTGTGTGAAGTGGATGTAGCTGTGTCTAAGCTGTTTTTTTTAAGTCACTGAACACAGACATCACTGGAAATGGTACTGCTGCTTGTGTACAAGCATGAGTCTGACATAATGTTCACAATTCCCCCTCACCCTCTCCATTTGTACTGGAATAATTTTAAAAAATTGAAGACCACCCTTGAGAGATATGTGCATGACATATTGTTCACAATTTTTTCAGGCATACTTGGAGTGTCTGTTTGGGGAGTGAAGTATGGATGCAATCCATGATTCTATAAGAATGGTTACAGATACGATAACCGTTGGGCGAGTGACACAATATGTGCATGGTTTTGATACATTTTTCAGGGGGATTTGTTACACATAACAGAGTGATGACGAAAGGGAAAGTGACACAGTGCATGCACAAATATGAAATACAATTCACCGTTCTAGGAATATAATAAAAAATATTGACAGTTGGGTAAGTGAAATGTCTACATGGGTGTAGCAAGTATGTAGTTCACGATTCCATATACACAGCTGAATTGTGCTGATGTTGGCAATGCCTCTGATTTTGATGGCATTTAATAAGAACATAATCATTCTTTGTGATAAACTGCTGAGAACCAGCTGCCAAACTGTGGTTCAAATTTACATTCTCATTTATCGCTCAATACCACTTCCTTACTGGCGATACACATTTACTCTGTGATGAACAGTCAATACCATCTCCCTGTTAGTGATACTGTTTGTACCATGGTTTACGACAAATTAAATAAAATAAAAACATCCCTATTAGTGATACAAATTACGATGCATTTCATAGTCCTTAGATTTTTTTCTGGTCAAAAAGAGTGACTTTGAATTTGCACATGAGCAAGTACGAGTGGAATGAATTTTCCATAAACAATTCCCGCCTGCAGAAAGCTGATTTATTCCTGCCCAGTCTAGTTATCAAGTGAATTTTCCTTGTCCACAAGCTATCATTTATTCTCTACGCAAGTTTTCAGTGAATGAGCTGAGTATTTCCATGCTGGTAGTGTGCTAACTTGTCCTTTTAAGGCCAGTTATTTCAGCTTTCCATGGTCTATTAGTGTACAATGTATTAGTAATTTCTTGCCACTTTAGTGTACACTGTATTAGTATTTTCCTGCCACTGAGTTAGCTGACTTGTCCATGTCAGTGAGTTACAAGAGGCTTGTTTCACCGACTGCCCATTAAAGTCATCTCTCATCTCCCAAAACATCAGTCTGCCAGACATACAGTGTTCCCAGCTCTGCTTCCTGCTGCTTTCACTCTGGCATCGTAAGCTGTTACAGACACCAACCTTTCCCTGGCACAGCTGGTGTTTCTAATGACAGAGCCATAATCATAATCAACACACACATTTCACCATGCCAGACAGAAACCCCCAACACACACCTTAGGAAATTATATATAAATCATGTCCAATATCCACCAGATTCCCGTGAACAACATGCTGTGATTAAAATCAACAAAAAAATGGAGACAACAGGAAAAAGAAGCAAAACAGAAAGAATTAGGCGCATAAAAAAAACAACAACCCAAAAACCCACGTCATCCAGAACCAACATGCAAAATGTCAAAAAACCTCCCTACACCTCCATGCAGAGTGAGGTGAAGATGCCTAAAGCCTGCTCATGCAGTATGGTGTGAAGCCACCTTAAACCCCGCATACATGCCATGTTGTGTGAAGCCCCCCTAATGCGACCTCACCATCTTGAGCAGGCCCAGAGAGGCACTGCGGCGGTGTTTCAATACACTGGCCTGCGCCAGTCTGTGGATCACCCCCCTAGGCTGAAAACATCACAGTGCATGCCCTGGCTGTCAGTGTTCTGTCTGTGTCACATCACTCACACACACACACCCACTCAAAAGTCTGTATTATATCACTCACACACACACCCCTCAACAATCTGTGTCATGTCACTCACACACCCCCCCCACCCCCTCAACAGTCTGTGTCATGTCACTCACACACACACCCCTCAACAGTCTGTGTCATGTCACTCACACACACCCCTCAACAGTCTGTGTCATATCACTCACACACACACACACCCCCCCTCAACAGTCTGTGTCATGTCACTCACACACACACCCCTCAACAGTCAGTGTCGTATCACTCACACCCCACACACCCCTCAACAGTCTGTGTCATATCACACACACACACCCCTCAACAGTCTGTGGTACATCACTTACACACACACACCCCTCAACAGTCTGTGTTATATCACTTACACACACACACCCCTCAACAGTCTGTGTCATATCTCTAACACATACACACCCCTAACAGTCTGTGTTATATCACTTACACACACACACCCCTCAACAGTCTGTGTCATATCACTAACACACACCCCTCAACAGTCTGTGTCATATCATTCACACCCCCTACCCCCTCAACAGTCTGTGTCATATCACTCACACACCACCACCCCCCGCCCCCCTCAACAATCTGTGTTGTATCACTCACACACACCCCTCAACAGTCTGTGGTGTATCACTCACACACACACCCCTCAACAGTCTGCATATCACTCACACTCCTCAACAGTCTGCATCATATCACTCACACACACCCCTCAACAGTCTGTGTCATATCACTCACACACACACCCCCCTCAACAGTCTGTGTCATATCACTCACACACACACACCCCTCAACAGTCTGTGTCATATCACTCACACACACACCCCCCTCAACAGTCTGTGTCACATCACTCATACACACACACACACACACCTCGCCTCCCCGAAACAGTCTGTGGATCACCATTCTAGGCTGAAAACATCACAGCATTACTGCTGTCCCGGCTGTCAGCGTTATGTGTGTATCATATCACTGACACACACACTAACACAAACACCCACACACACGCACTACAACAGTCTGCAGACCACCCTCCACCATGTTCAATGAAAATATCACACTGTTTGTCCTTTCAGCTGTCCGGTCAGCATTCTGTCTATGTGACATCACTGACACACAAACACACCACAGCAGTTTATGATTCACCCCAACAGGCTGAAAATATCACACTGTACATTCTCACTGTTGTGCTAGCTGTCAGAATTCTGTCTTAAAACACACACACACACACACACACACACACACCAGTCTATGATCCAGGCAACAACTGGGTTGAAAATATCACACTGTACATTCTCACTGTTGTGCTAGCTGTCAGAATTCTGTCTTAAAACACACACATTCACACATACAAAAAAACCACCAAAAAACACCACACAACAACAGTCTATGATCCACGCAACAACTGGGTTGAAAATATCACACCGTACATTATTGCTGTTGTGCTCGCTGTTAGCATTCTGTCTTAACACACACACACACACACACACACAAACACACACACACACACACACACAAACACACCACAACAGTCTATGATCCATGCAACAACTGGGTTGAAAATATCACACTGTACATTATCGCTGTTGTCCTCGCTGTCAGCATTCTGTCTCAACACACACACACACACACAAACACACAACAGTCTATGATACACGCAACAACTGGGTTGAATATATCACTCTGTACGTTCTCACTGTTGTGCTATCTGTCAGAATTCTGTCTTAAAACACACACAATCACACATACAAAAAAACAACAACAACACACAACAACAGTCTATGATCCACACAACAAATGAGTTGAAAATATCACACTGTACATTATCAGCATTCTGTCGTAACACACACACACACACACACACACACATGCACACAAGTCTGTAGATTTCCCTCCTCCCCACCCCCCAACTGAAAATACCACACTGCAATAAACCACAGTCCACAGTCCCTCTGTGTCACATCACTGACAATTATAATGAGTCTGTGAAATGACATTTCTTCATCCCCAGCTGAAATCTGCATGTAGGTCCTTCTGTTGGCATTACAAGTTACAGCCGTGACTCACACAGTAAGTCTGTGGACTGTCCACTGGATTGAAATTGTCATAAACATCCTGTCATTAGTCCTACCTACGTCACTGACATGTACGGAAATTTTGATAGTGTTTAAGTCAAACGCAGGATATGGCAACACATGGGATGACATCAGTATTTATGTCACTCAGATTAGTTTTTATGTCACACAGTATACCATGTTACACACAGTTACACTAACAACAGTACCAATGCTACACACATGCACAGTTATGACAACAGCACTTCTGTCACACGTATGTACAGTAAAGATAACATTACCCAAGTCACACATACGTACTGTATTATTGATACAAACACTGACAACATGATCACAAGCCAGAGACACATGTGATAAGAACTGGATAGTAACTCAGGCGTGTGTTTGCTTAGTCCTGTAATATTAGTACCAGCATAAACAAAGCAAAATGCTGTACACAAGAAACAGATGCATGTCATTAACAGGCGCAACACACAAAAACTGACAAAAAAACATGCATACTAAACACACATGTACACTGAATAATGGGCCACACATATGCAATGCATACCTAACTGTCACATACACCTGGACACCACTTTGCAGAACTGACTGCATGTAATATAGAGTACCAGCAGGCATAAAATCACTTCTGCTGCACTGTGCCCACAGAACAATCTGATATACATGCACTGAGCTGTCTGGTACATACAGATACCTATACTGGACAGCAGAACAGGCTGGCATACATGCACAAAGAACTGTCAAATGCACACTGACACACATGTATCCCATTGAGAACAGATCAGCAAACATATACAATGCCATACACAGAAGGGTACCAAACTGGATTGTGCTTGGCACACCCATGTCATAAAATGAAAGATACATAAGCATACTAGACTGTCTAATAACTGGCTTCCAAGCATATGATTTATTCTTCACAAAATTCATACACATTCACTCCGCAGTAAAGACCACGATATACGCATCATGAAATATCAGACAGGCAAACATACAAAATGCAAATGCATTCTGAACTGCTCAATACGCAACAAAGACTGGTCAAAGATCAGAAACTACTAAAGGAAACTGGATGGGACAGGTAACAACAGAACCAGAAGTTAAAACCTGTCCAGGCGATCAGACATAAAACACAAAGCCAGTAACAGCAAGATGCAATGTGTCAAAGAAAAAACAAAACAGAGAGAGAGAGAGGCATAGAACAGTGGTGGGAAGAGTATGAGAGCAGAAGCTAGAGAGAGAAAGAGAGAGAATGGAATGGTTTATTCACATATATAGAGCTCAGCCCCATGTGAAGGGGTTCACATGAACATAGTACAACTCAATGAAACAACATTAGCAAACAAGGAGAGAAACACAGAGAGAGAGCGAGAGAGACAGACAGTGAGAGAGCAAGACAGAGAGCGAGCGAGCGAGAGCGAGAGAGAAAGCAAGCCACAGAGACAGAGAGACAGCAGGAGAGAGAAGAAGAGTGAGATAGAGAGCGAGAGACAGAGACAGAGCAAGACAAGAGAGAGCATGAGAGAGAGACAGAGAGAGAGCGAGTGAGAGAAGGAGAGAGAGGAAAATGAAGGGTGGGGAAAGGAGAAAGACAGGACGGGCAGGAGATGAAGTTCTGAAGACAGTGCCAACCCTCACCTCAGCAGTGGCTCCACACTCTGGCATCTTCTGTAACAGGGCACTCTGCACACATACACGCACATATATCCACACACACACACACAACATGTTTCTATACACACACACACATACATGTATACATGCAAACACACAAAAACGTAAATTATACATCCACAGAGATACATGTGTATATACATACAAATATACATACACACATGTATATATACATACACACAGATACATGTATATAATATACACACACATTTATACATACAGACACAAATACATGTTCATTATACACGAATACACATACATGTACACACACACAAACACACACACTCTCATTCACACACACACACACACACACAAGCCGACAATCATCCTCACATCTTTGGGTTGTACTCTGGGAGGCACAGCCGGGGGCAAGAGAGAAGATCCTGCAACAGACACAGCCACATACTGCTGTGTATCAACTGTACATGACAACACCAATACTACTGTATTCCTCCACAAAACAACCCACCCTAAATCAAATGCAAATAACGAAACAAAACAAATGTAAATCACACTGCAGCTTTACTGAGTACCAAGCAACTGGACAGTAACCGTCGTTATCTGTCTCCTTCCCTATCTGACCTTCACTCTTGATTTTTGATTTGTGTGTGTGTGTGTGTGTGTGTGTGTGTGTGTGTGTGCGCGCGTGTGTGTTTCCACTTTTGCATTGCTGTACACGGTCTTATGTTTTTAATCCCAAAACAAAGTTACCACAATGATGATAATGGTCTCCCTGTCTCATCTTTCTCCAAGCAACATTAGATCAGCTCTCAAGAACTGGCCAGCCTGTTGGGCTTCAGCCACCCCCCATATTTCCCCTCAACAGATACAACATTAATACTGGCGTCACCTGCCCGCTTTTAATACCATCCAACCCACCACAGTTTCAGTTTCAGTTTCAGTAGCTCAAGGAGGCGTCACTGCGTTCAGACAAATCCATATATGCTACACCACATCTGCCAAGCAGATGCCTGACCAGCAGCATAACCCAATGCGCTTAGTCAGGACTTGAGAGAGAGAAAAAAAAAAGAAGAAGAAGAAAAAAAAGGGTGAATAAATAAATAGATAAATACATAAAAAAAAGAACTACTACTACTAATAATAATATGTATAAGGCGCAAAAACTTGATGAAGTCAACTATAAGCGTGCATAAATAAATAAATAATAATTTTATTAAAAAAAATATAAAAAATGAAAATTCTTTTTAAAAAACCCACCACAGCTGTCACCTACCCGCTTTCAGGTCCACAGACATGCTGCGTCCATGCATCTGGGGCCGGGGAGGGGGTGTGGGAGGACCCTGAGGGGGGGGAACGGAGGCTGCGGCAGGATCCCCGCTGCCCGTAACCCCCGGCGACGCTCCCCCCTCCTCACCTCCCTGACCGCTGGCAGGCGGGGGCTGCAGCTGGCCTCGTGTCACCATGGGAACTGCCGACAGAAGAATATACATAATTATCAGAAGGTGATAAGGATAACAATGATGATAATAACTTACATCGTATTACCAGTGAAAAGACACGAGATGATTGTAGCAGTTAGGAGGACATCAGATAATAACAACAACAATAATAATATTATTTATGGTAATAAATAAAAGGACACAAGATGATTGTGGCAGACAGGAGTGCATTGAAAATAACAACATTTACAACAGCAACAACTAGAAGAAGAAGAATGATATAACAGATAAAAAGACACGAGATGATTGTGGCAGAGAGGAGTATATAGAAAATAACAACAACAACGACAGCAACAACAACAACAATAATAATAATAATAATGATTACAATAATATTACTACTAATGATGATGATGATGATGATAATGATAATGATTGACAATAATAATGATAAAACACAAGATGATTGTGACAGTCAGGAGCACGGAGCACATCATATAATAATCATAACAACATTAATAACAATATCATTATTAACAATAACAGTAAGAACAACAATATTAATAATGAAGATGATTATGACAACGATGATTTAAGACAAAAAAAAAGAAAAAAAAAGATAAGATTGTGGCAGTCAGAGACAACATCCACTACAATCCCACACTGTTCAGGTCTGTGTCACACACACAACGCCCAGTATTCACCCCAGCTGAGAGAACATGACACATTATCACTGAAAGTCACATCACAAGGCACCAAGAGTGGCAGGAACAAAGTAACAACTCACGTCACGGTCCTCAAAAGGTCTCAGCCAGGTCACAGACACCCACATAAGTGTGCACATAATCTTTCCAAGATCACACAGCTTTCACACCAGTGACATTCGCTCATAAAGGGAAGGAGTGGAAAGTTTCAGTTTTCTGGCATCATGTGTTTGCTGACAAAGACTAATGCTCAAATTTCACCCAAGCTTTCTACATACACAAATCATGAAGGAGAGAGGGAGAGGGAGACAGAAAGACAGTCAAAAGCTGGTTTGTATACCTGTGTGTGTGTGTGTGTGTGTGTGTGTGTGTGTGTGTGTGTGAATCATTTGCATGAAATACAACACTAACCTAAAAGAAAATATGATGATGATAATAATGGTGTCTGCACACAAGTGTGCATGCATGCTGCATGCATAAATGTGTGCAAAATGCAAGTGGGTATGTACATGTGTTGCAATGCCAAAAGCAGGTTTCTGGATGTTCTCTCTAAATCATCCAAAATTTTTGTTGTAACATCACCGGAGGAAACTTTGAAAAATTGAGCGAAAATACAGGGATGGCTGATATGAGAACAATAGGAGGAGTTTGTATTATACTCCATGTTTGGTGTTTACATATACTTACCATGTCAAACTGATGCAAACTAGGCCTATGGTTTGCTCTGTTTGGCCAAATTTCACGCGGCTAACAGTGAAAAGACGCCCCTCTTAGTCTGGCCCGCTCTTAGCCAATCAAACGCCTCTAACAGCTATAAGCGCTGAATCATTCCTTTATGACAACAAATAAACAATACAGGAAAGGGTCAGACTATATCATATACCAATAACAAAGCATGAAAAGATGAAACCCCTATCCTACAAGAAACGCCAGAAACAGAACACTGAAACTGTGAAAGAACTGACAAAACTACCACAGACAACACAACAGAGTCATGGCATTACCGTGCTAAGGAAAATGATGAGACAGAGCAAAGTACTCCAACACATCACTTAAGGAAATGCTGCCGCACCACCAGCACAGGAAAATGTGATGCTGCAGTACTACATTGAAGAACACTATCAGAAATTTGCCAAATCACAATAAATGTGAATATTTTCACAACGACAGACAAATAAATATGTACACAGACAAGCAAGATGTCTTAATATATGAAATAAATATGTACACAGACAACGACCAGCAACAACAATAAAAATGAAAGAAAGAAAGAAAAAAGTGGGTGCTGCACTGTAAAAATGCATTCTCCAATGGAAGCTGCCCTAGAAACCACCTTTCTTGGGTGACAAAAACAATAAAATACAAAACAAGTGCTGACCCTACCATCACAAAATCTCCACTTCATGCAATGTATACACATATACACACATTCACATGCACACAGACATATACATGTGCACACACACACACACACAAACACACACACACACATGTGTGTGTGCACACACACAGTGGGCATGGCCTTGTCAAAACAAACTTGCCCATTTTCAGGTTCCAGTCTGAAACAGTATCCCTACCTTTAAGCTTTAAAAGTTGACAATAACCAGTGGTACACATTTTGCTATGTCAGTTATAACTACACTACCCACCACTCTATGATACATAATTTAATTAATTTGGGGTTGATCACAAGACCGAGAGACAAAAAGAAAGAAAGAAGAAAAAAACAGCAACAGAAAAGCTGCTACTGAAGTGAGAATATGGAACTAACAGCCTAGAAATTATGGAAACTAAGCATAGCACTAAACACCACTCTGCCATAAAAGTATGTAATCCAACTGAAATCAGAAGGCAAGACAGCAGCAAAAATAATAATTACAATCAGTTCCAAAACTTTTTTCTTTTTAATTCCAAAGCATACATAACAAGCTACCTTGCCTGATATTAACCCAAAATGAAAGGAAACAGCGAAAACAGGCTGAGTAAAATGAACCATAATAAAAACAAATAAACAAACACCATCAACAACAACAACAAAAAATCCACATCACCAAACACTTGCCCAGATCTAGATTCGATTCTGTAGTCTTCCAAACTTGGAGCTTTCAACTCTGAGATTTTACTATGGATCAGTGAAAAAGGAAATTTTCTATCTAAAATTACGTTTAAATAACATACTTACCGTGACCCAACTAGTGCAGACTCCAGCAGGGGTCTGACATTCCTGTCCTGTGCAAACTACTATCCGCCTATGTGGAGAAAACGAAACTACGGCCGATAACCCCCCGGAAGTAGGTAAACTCCCCTTTGACCCGCTGGCTAGCGCCCTCTTTTTACCCCTACATTTGCTTCCTTTAAATGTCTATCAGCTCTGACTTCCTGATCACTCCAAAGTATTTCCTTTGTACCAAGAAGACAACCAGCCTGGTCAATGAACCAAATTTGGGACTGACTGGTTTGGAAATGCAGGTGTACATCGTATTTGATAACAGACAGACCCAAGAACTGAAGGCTAAAAACTTTCATTCACAAAGGAAGAAAACCATTTTAAATATAATAGAGGATACTAACATTGCATCACTATGCTGAAACAAATACAGTGACTGAGAACAACACTTCCAAGAAAATGACATCATTATACTATGGAAAGGATGCTGATGATGTCAAAATGATGAAGAAAGGATGGCAACATCACAACACTGAAGACTTCAGAAAGAAATCATGATGACATGGGAAGAAATGATGACATCACAACAATTTAAGAAATGATGACATCACAACCAGGAAAGAAATGATGATGACATCACAACAACAGAGAGTGATGACATTACAACAATGGAACAAATGATGATGGCATCACAACACTACAGCATGACCACATCACAACACTGGAGAATGAGGACATCACAACATCGAAGGAAAGGATCTTGACATCACGATACCTCAGGTAAGCAGGATCACATCACAACACAGGAGGGAGGAATGATGACATCACACAACATGAAACAACTACCTGACTGCTGGCTGTCAATCCCTTCACAGCCGCCTAGGGAACACAGAGCCAGGTCAAGTTACCTCTCCTGTCTCTATGTCCACACAGCATTACTAAAGCATCCTCTTTGACAAACAGAGAGACGGGCGCAATAGCCGAGTGGTTAAAGCGTTGGACTGTCAATCTGAGGGTCCCGGGTTCGAATCACGGTGACGGCGTCTGGTGGGTAAAGGGTGGAGATTTTTACGATCTCCCAGGTCAACATATGTGCAGACCTGGTAGTGCCTGAACCCCCTTCGTGTGTATATGCAAGCAGAAGATCAAATACGCACGTTAAAGATCCTGTAATCCATGTCAGCGTTCGGTGGATTATGGAAACAAGAACATACCCAGCATGCACACCCCCGAAAACGGAGTATGGCTGCCTACATGGCGGGGTAAAAACGGTCATACATGTAAAAGCCCACTCGTGTACATACGAGTGAACGCAGAAGAAGAAGACAAACAGAGAGCTGACAGCTACTTCTGCCTCTCTCTGGCACTGTTCCTTGCATGATTGTCTTCATGCAGAGAACCGAGTTTTCTCTCTTCTCTCTCTTCCCCAATCAGCACCTTTTTTTTCTGCACTCCTCTTTACTTGGGTGTCCTTATTTATAATGTCAGGTCAACTTAAGTCTTTTTTCTCCAATTCCCCTTCTCTCTCCTCCATCTTTCAACCACATTTCACCAAAATGACTACAAGTAATCACGTCTCTGCTTCTCCCCATCTTTAGACCATATTAAATCAAACTGGCAAGATCAAGCTCTAAGTTGCCCAATACAGCATTGTGTTTTTGTTGGTTTCTCTGACTAACAACAACAGCAACAACAAAAAGTGTTTTATTGTATTTCTGCTTCTCTGCAAAAAAAAACCAAACCCAACCCATTTTACTTTCCTTTTCTTTCTCTCCTACACACCATCAAAACTCCTCTCCCTTATCCACTGATACCTACTACCCCCCCCCCACCCCCCAAACCCCCCTCGTATTTTGCAAGAAAGCAGAGGGAGTGTGAAAGGGACTGTACCTGCAGTACTTTTCTTTGGAATGGGGCGGGGCCGTCCCTGAATGTTAGCGCTATATTTACAGCCAGGGGCCGGACTATCACAGCTGGACAGCTCGCTGGGGGGTGCAGGGGGCTGGGAGGAAGGGGGGTAGGAGTCGGTGCGTGCACGCTGTGAGGAGGAGGACTCTGAAGCACTGTCATGTGATGGGGACACAGCAGTATCTGGAAGAACAAGCAAACCACAACACACATGCTGTCACTTCACTAGAACGCGGTCACCACGACACACATGCTTTTTCATGCTGAACACACTAGTACACGGTACACCAAAACGCGTCACCATCACTAAACACACACACACACACACACACACTCACACACACACACACACACACGCTTTCATTGCAGTATCACTGTATCCCAACACACTGGCACAGTTCACAAAAAACATGTCACCATCACCACACACGCATGCTTTCACGGCAGTTAACATCATGTCCAACACGCTGTCACAGGACACAAAAACATGTCACCATCACAACACACACACGCACTGTCATGGCACTAAGTGATGTCATACAACTGATTCAGAGGACTACATGTTACAACACTTACATGCACCTATGACACAACCAACAAGACTGTTTATGATACAACGAACATGACAGCGTTTTATGACACAACAAACGAGACAAGTGTTCTGATGCATCAGGGAACTAAAAGCACAATACCGACATGTACAGGTGACACAGCAAGCTTGACAGTGTACATAATACAGTGCTGGTATACAGTGCTGACATTTCAGAGAACTTCACCCACACTAGCACATCGCAGGACCAAACACACAATGGTAACATGTGTCAGTGACAGAGCAAACAAGACAGTGAAGTGAACTACATCACAACCACAGTTCAAAACTATCAGTTGAAGCACACCACCACCACCACCACCACCACCGTTCAACCCTGTTGGTCTTTGAAACACAAGCCACCAACCAAACCACACCCCTGCTTCTTACATGCACATCAACTGCGCACTGCTATTTACTCCACTGATCAATGTGGTGCTGCAGTCATGACTGTTGGAAATGGACCTTGCTCAACGTGGTCAGCTTTGTCCCAGGTGTAAAACAGGCCCTCAGTTCGACTTAACGCAAGCCACGGATTGCATGGGCCATCAGAGATAACGGGTCTCCTTCATTTCAAGCTGCCTTGTCCCTCTCCCATCAACAAGGAAGTATCACAGTTGTCTCCCATTCACGCTGCTCTCCCCCCCCCCTCAACCCCCCCCCACCGGCCCCAATTACTGATGACATGCTTTCAGTCTTTTTTGCCCACATACATATATATATATATATATATATACACACACACACATATATATAAAATACCATAAACATCATACTAAAAAGAACAATATAACAGAGGAAGAATACAAGACACAGTGTAGGCAAGCAACCCATAATATGTGTCACTATCTTTTCTTGGCAAACACCACTATATGACAATCAGTCGTGTTCAACTACGACCATCAGAACAGCAGATGGGGCAACTGCTGTCCCGACTATCTGGGCTAGCATTTGATTATAGTGGAGAGTATGTTGCCCAAGTTACACCCCCACTCTCTCGGCCTAGAGGGTTTTAGGACAGTTGGCGTTGGGATGGTTCCCAAAGGCCAACTAGCCCCCAAGGCTTCAGCACTCAGAGCCAGTGCAATTTTGCCTCCTTGTTTAAGAGTCATAGTTCTTCATAAAAGACTAAGCTGTAAATGATTTCCTATTGCAATAGAGAAACCACATTGATAATACAGCTCTCACATTGCTGTTGCTCAATCTGTGTTATGAGCTGAGTGTTGATCAGGCCTAAAATACAAGAATAAGTGAAGGCAAAAAAACCCATAATATGTGTCAATATTTTTGCTGGCCAAAGACCACTAACCAGTGTATATCACACTCCCATCCCTCCCAAAGCCCAGAGAAGCCAGACCCACCCATCACCACCACCATCCACAATGCCATCACCAGCACGTCGACATTTACTTCTTAAAGCAGGGTGCAAAGAAGAAGAGGGGGAGGGGAAACACTGGGAGAACAACAACATAGGTTTGCCACAGAGGGCAGGTAAGGACAGACAGACAGACAGACATAACACACACTACTGAGTGACCAAAGCAACTGAAGGACCAATCTGAACAGAGGAAGGGAAACAACTAAGAGAGGCAGACAAACACTGACCGAGACACTGACTGAGCAGATGGGGGAGGGGAGGGAGAGTGAAGGGAAGCTGGAGACAAGGAGAGAGACAGAACAATTATAAGCTATGCACATGACCAGCAAGCAAACAGCCAAGTAGACAGGTAGACAGACAGACAGACACAGTGATGAAGGGAAACAGACACACACATATACACACAGAGAGAAGAAGGTAGAAACACACACACACACACACACACACACACACACACACACATACACACTGTGGAGAAGGTAGACAGCCACTTGTATACATATATATATATATACACAGAGTGGAGAACACACACACACACACACACAGTGAAGAATACCTGACAAGAGCTGACAAAGCCAAACACACCAAGAAAACAACAAACACACAGTGCAGTGGTCACACACACACACACACACACACACACACAGTGGAAGAACAGGGAGAAAGAGAGGAGAAGGAGGAGGAAGAATAAAGATAAGAGCATAGAGAAGACAGACAGACATAGTGGAAGAGGCAGGGAGAAGGAAAGAAAGAGAGGAGGAGGAGGAAGAAAGAGAAGAGTGTAGAGAAGGCAGACACACAGTGGAACAGGCAGAGAGAAAGAGAGGAGGAGGAGGAGGAAGAAGAAAGAGAAGAGTGTAGAGAAGGCAGACAGACACACAGATGGTGGAAGAGGTATGGAGAAAGAGAGGAGGAGGAGGAGGAAGAAAAAAGACAAGAGTGAGGAGAAGGCAGACAGATGCTACCTGACATAGCCCTACCGCGGTCAATGGCTTCAGGGGGCAGAGGGTGGCTGTCGGGGGATGCTCTCACCGCCACCGGCTGAACGATCTTGGAGTCCTGTCATACAGCATACACACTGTATTCTTCTTCCCATGCACTGCACATACTGTACTTCTTCTTCCAAAGCCCTATACAAACTATTCCCATGAAATAAATGCACACTGTACTCTTCTTTCCACGCTCTATACACTCACTGTATTCTTCTTCCCACCCATTATACACACTGTATTCTTCTTCTCATGTACTATACATAACTGTATTCTTTTCCCATGAAAAGCAGAGGCAGAATATGAAAGGACTGCAACATCCAGTACGCTTCTTCCCACCCTCTATACACACTGTATTCTTCTTCCTACACTTTATACACATACTGTATTCTTCTTCTTCCCATGCACTATACAGACTGTATTCTTCTTCCCACACTATGCACACACTGTATTCTTCTTCCTACCTACCCACTGTATACACATTATATTCTTCTTCCAACCCACTATACACACTGTACCATTCTTCCTATCCACTAAACACACACACTGTATTCTTTTTCCCACACACTATACACATTGTATTCTTCTTCCCACACACCGTACACATTGTATTCTTCTTCCTACGCACTATACACATTGTATTCTTCTTCCCAGACAATATACACACTGTATTCTTCTTCCCACACACTATACACACTGTATTCTTCTTCCCAAACACTGCACAGGCTGTGTTCTTCTTCCTACACACTACACAAATTGTATTCTTCTCACAAAGTACAGAGACTGTATTCTTCACACAAACTACACAAACTGCATTCTTCACAATCATTTCACGCACTGTATTCTTCCCACATACTACTCAGTGTTATTCCCACACACTACATGCACTATGTTTCCTACACATGACACACACAGTATTTTCCCAACACATTACACACACTGTGTTCTTCCAACACACTAAACACGCTGTATTCTTTCAGCACATGACACACTTTATTGCTCTCACACGCAGTGGGGCAGGGACAGATGCAAGAGGAAGAACAGATGTAACAGAGAGAGTAGACAAAAGAGGGAAAGAGGAAAGAGAGAAATGCAAGTGAAACAGGGAGAGACATACAAGAGAGACATGCAGAACAGGAAGCGCAGATGAAATAGTGAGTGGGTGACAAAACAGGGAGGAACAGACAGAGGCAGAGGAAGGGATGAAACAAGCAGAGGCAGAAGATGAAAGGACTGCAACATGGAGTGGTGGCCTAGCGGTATTGCATATGACTAGGAAGCAGAGTGTATACAGGTTCGATTCCCATCTACAGACCGTGAATTTTACTCCACCCCTTCAACAGACCTTAAGTGGTGGTCTGGGTGCTAGTATTCTGGATGACATATATAAACCAAGGTCCCCTAATGCAGCATGAACTTAGCGCATGTAAAAGAACCCACGACAACAAAAGGCTCGTCCCTGGCAAAATTCTGCAGAAAATTTCAGTCTGATGGTATAACAAATACACTTGCAGACAGAAAAAGGGTTAAAAGGAAATTTTCTATCTAAAATTACGTTTAAATAACATACTTACCGTGACCCAACTAGTGCAGACTCCGGCAGGGGTCTGACATTCCTGCCTGTGCAAACTACTATCCGCCTATGCGGAGAAAATGAAACTACGGCCGATAACCTCCCGGAAGTAGGTAACCTCCCCTTTGTCCCGCTGGCTAACGCCCTCTTTTTCCGGCAGCCATTATGACTCCTGTCCTGTGCTCTCCATACGGCTAAGTTTTTTCGTATTTTCTGTCTGTCTGTCGATTCTCTGGCGTTCTTGTTTTTTTGTCAAATTTGGTCTTGAACCAGGTCACATAATTATATGGTTCGATTGGGATATCGGGCTAAAATTAAGGCGCGATCGATATCGATTCGCGGACACTCTGGGCCCTCTATTTCTGGCCCTCTCAACAACGCCAACCCAACGCCTTCCCCACTTCCTTCGCTTCCTCCGTTTATTTTTTTTTAATTTTTAAATGGTGCTGCACTGTGACAACACACTCTCCCTGGGTAGAGCAGACTTATTTCTCACACAGAGAAGTCTGTTATGAAAAAAAATAATACAATACAATATAATACAACTGATAATAAAAATACAATACAGTACATCACAATATATCTCAATACATCATAATACAACACAATACAATACAACATAGTAGATAATAAAACAACACAGTACATCACAATGCAATACAATACAGTACAGCACAGTACAATACAATACAAGAGGCAAGCACAGCAGAAACCAGACAAACACACTCACAGGGTCGGCACTGGGCTTGGCGTAGTCAAAGTTGACCAGGTGAGCAGGGGAGGACACACCACTGGATCCAGGAGATTCTTGCACAAAGCTGGCCTTCCATTGCTGAACCAACGTAAAACACCAGTCACTCAGTCAGTCAGCCAACTGATGCTGGGACTACAGTCTGCTAGTACGGTACTGAACTAAAAGCCTTGTCCACTTGATCGCCAGTCACAACAGTGTCACACTTTACTGCAGTTACTATCAAGCATCAGTTACCACATCATTACACTTTGCAGCACTTATTAACATGCCACACTGCTCACCATTTCCTATGATGCTACTTAAAATTGCCATGGTCTTAAACCACTGACCAATTATCTTGATGTTACACCACTCACCAATTACCATGATGTAACACCACTTATCAATGACCAAGATCTAACACCACTTACTAATTACGAGGATGCTAAACTACTCACCAATCGCCACGATGTAACACCATTCACTAATTATTAAGATGTTACACCACAGACCATTTACCATGTTACACCACTGACAAATTACCATGTTACGCCACATACCAATTACCATGATGTTACACCACGCACTAATTACCATGATGTTACACCACTTACCGATTTCCATATTACACTGCTCACCATTTACCATGATGCTGCCAATTACCATGATGTTGCACCACTTACCAATTATCATGATCTTAAACCAATTACCAAATCAAACTGCTCACCATTAACACATGATGCTACTCCCTCACTGGATGTGTTGCACAACTCACCAGCTAGACAAGATACAAGAAATCCTTATCATCTCTACAAAAGAAGGTGAGCAGTTATGTTAGTTATGTTGCACTACTCAATATTTACTTGCATTGCTCACTCGTCATCATGTTACATTGATCACCATTTGCTACATCACACTGTTCACCACTTATCGTGACAATCTGCTCGCCCTGTAGGGTGCTACAAATCTCAGTAGTAAAGCAGGGCCAGCATCTCAATTAAATACTCTCACATTGCCTGCAAATCGTTACCGATTGTCTTCATGTCATTCCTAAAATCATTGCACTGCTCATCAGTTATAATGAAATTAGTACCAGTAGCACTTTTATATTTAATTTCTTTTCACATATGTGATATTATCTATATTATTATGTGTTACGCTGCCCACAAGTCAGTGGCAGCTCATGGTGCAATCTGCGTGTGCACATGTGTGTCTGCACTAACACAGTGTATTATGTCAGACAATAGAGGAAATGGCATATCTGCTCAGAAAACTAGAGGATGCATTTGCAATTGCACATGCAAAAAACATACAATGTTTGGTCATGGCGTATACAGTCATGATTGTGTTTGTGACATGTCTTGATGGCAGTGAAAATGACAGATTCAATGCTTTACACAGTCCGAAGTCTTTTAAGTGAAACACAAGAAACCTTTCTGTACATGCCTGCACATAGCACACCTGTCTGACCTGAGGGCACAGTGTTATCAGGATCACAGACTGACCTTGTTTTCTACCGGTGAAGGTGGTGTAGCTCTCTTCAAGGTGCTTCCAGGGGGCAGATCAGCTGCAAAGGGTTCATCTGGAACATCCACATCTGTCTTATTCATCTGTCGGTCCTCTGTAGCATTTTACCATTCTCACACACCTCTCAACAGCCCACATGTATGATAGTCAGTTTTGTCTGACTATGACCATCAAAACAGTGAGGAGAAAACTGCTGTCCCGACTATCTGGGATAGAATTTGATAATAGTGGAGAGTGTCTTGCCCAAGTTACACCACCACTTTCTCAGCCAAGAGGGTTTTAGGACAGCTGGCGCTGGGATGGTGCCCAAAGGCCAGAAAGCCCCCAAAACTGCAGCACTAAGAGCCAGTGAAATCTTACCTCCTAGTTTGAGAATCATAGTCCTTCACAAAAGACTAAGCTGTAAATGACTCCCATTTGCAATGGAGAAACCACTGATCTCCACCTTTAACCTTACAGGCACTGAAACTGAGACTGAACCCAGAATCTCAGATTGAAATTACTACAAAAAAACAACAACCCCCCTCCCCCACAAAAACAAGACAAAAAACCCCCTACCAAATACCATAATAGTTTGAGCAACAACACCAATGCAAATCCCATGTGGCAACAAAATTTTGCTTAAAGAGCCTACACCATGACATCATAGAATGCAGAAGGTGGGGTGCTCTCACCAAATATGACCACCTCCACCCTCCCCCCAACACTCCCCCCCCAAAATAAAAACAAAACAATAACTAAATAAAATATCAGTAACAAAAAAATAAACACATGCCAGTTCTGTAGTGGCTCAAGTTGAAATTCAACAGGATGCACGCATGCACACATACACACACACACACACACATGCACACACACACACACACAAAGACCAAGTAGCTGGCCCCTATCACTGGTAGGCAGGGAGGGGGTGGGGGGGTAGTGGCTTCCCTTACCACTGCGGGCGGAGTTGGGCATGAGGGAGGAGGGGAGGTGGGCGGGGTGGGGGAGTGGCTTCCCTTACCACCGAGGGCGGAGTAGGGCATGAGGGAGGTGGGGAGGAGGAAGGAGTGGCTTCCCTTACTACTGAGGGTGGAGTTGGGCATGAGGGAGAGAAGAGGAGGTGGGTGGGGGGTGTGGGGGGGAGGGAAGTGGGGGAGTGGCTTCCCTTACCACTGAGGGTGGAGTATGGCATGAGGGAGGAAGGGAGATGGGCGGGCAGCTCGATGTCGTTGCGGCGCAGCACCACCAGGTGCATGGCGATGCAGAACTCCTCCACCGACAGCGCCCCGTCACGGTTCAGGTCCGACAGCTGCCTGTGACACCCAACCAGCAAGCACATATATATACATACGAATGTGCGCGCACACACACACACATAAACACACACCACATACACATGTGTGCCCACACATAACACACACAAACATACACACATACATACATGAAAATTTAAGCATGCACATTCCCGCAAGAATGCACATCATACACATCCACCATATTTTAATACACATACATATCATATACACATATACGCACTAAGACACATACAAATAGAGAGAGTGAGAGAGAGGGGGGAGAGAGAGAGACAGAGAGACAGAGAGAGAGCAAATGAACAAAACTTTTTTTTTAATATGGGAAGAGGGATAAGTATGCACATGCTTTTTTTACATCCAGCCCTCATGGCAAAGAGACAAGAGAGGGAGACAGACTGGAGCAGACAGACAGAGATAAAAAGTGTGTGTGTGTGTGGTTGTGTGTGTGTTTGTGTGTATGTGTGTGTGTCCGTGTGTGTTTGTCCATCTGCATGTCAGTGTGACAGGTTCATGAAAGATTCAATGAAATATTCATTATGGAGCAATGTGGGGTGTGGAGGGAGTGGCAACTGAAGGGGTAACGGAGGGTTCAGTGACATGCTGTAGGCTTACCAGATCTTTGAGAGCTCCACCACAGGCAGCTTGGATTTCTCAAAGAAGTTTTTCGCCACGGGACCTGAAGACAAAAACAATGCACACCCCTCTTCTTCACACAATCATATATAGACCTTTATGCATGCTTGCACACACACACACACACACACACACACCAACACACACACACACGCGCGCGTGCGCGCGCGTATACACACATGCACACACACATTCATACACACTCGCATATACATCCATGTCCAAGAGCATAAAAAAATCACGAACGTATGCACGTACATGCACAACACACACCTTTACTGACTTGGAAGCACACAAGAAACATACAGGCACTGATTTCCCTATTATATCAGCATCAGGGTGTGTGTATGTGTGTGCAGCGTGAGTGAATGTGGGTGTGCAAGAGTGTGTGTGTGTGTGTGTGTGTGTATACGTGTGTGTTTTGTGTGTTGTGTTGCATGTGTGTGTGTGTGTGTGTCAGAGAGAGAAAGAGAGAGAGACAGAGAATGTGAATGCAAAATGTTTTATTCAGTTTAGGTCAAGGCCCCTTACTGAAGGGGGCAATCATACAGCAACACAACAAGTGCCTCTTATAATCGGAGAAAAAACAAAAAAGAAAAATAGAAAGAAACAAATGATAATAATTATAGATATTCATACCATTTTCAGTTGTGTAGTCTAAGTTGTAAAGATACGTAATTGTTTCAGAGCTTTATAAATGTATAACGCCAGATTGGATAGTACATTCTCGTTCCTGGTGGACATAATCAAATCATATCTAAAACAACATGGAATATGACAATATCTGGGCTGGATATATTTCATCCTTAAGTCATGTAGAACAGGACAACAAATCATAAAAAAAAGGAGTGAGTGTGTGTATGTGTGTGTGTGTGTGTGTGTGTGTGCGTGAGCGAGTGAGTCAGTGAGTGAGTATGTATCAGTGTGCGTGTATACGAGTGTGAATGGATGAGCATGGTACTGCCCCCCTCACTGACCGGTGATGTGATTGGTGAGGTCGGGCTGCATGGAGAGGAACTGTTTGATGTAGTACTCTCGCTGTTCCTCTGTGATGGTCCACACATCGTCCACACTCTCCGCCTCTGAGCTGATGGACGACGAGTCCACGCCCGGTGGCTCCAGAGATGACTCCCATTTCTTGATGCCATTGCCTATCAACACTGAGGGAACATCATCATATACGTAAACTCTTTGCCTATCAACACAGAGGAACCACACACCATCACACACGTAAACTCTTAGCCTACCAATAATGAGGAACCACCATCACGCACATAAACTCTTGCCTGTCAACACTGAGGAACCACCATAATGCATGTAAACTCTCTGCCTATCAACACAAAGGAACCACACACCATCACACACATAAACTCTTTGCCTACCAACACAGAGGAGCCACACACCATCACACACATAAACTCTTTGCCTATCAACACAGAGGAGCCACACACCATCACACACATAAACTCTTTGCCTACCAACACAGAGGAGCCACACACCATCACACACATAAACTCTTTGCCTACCAACACAGAGGAGCCACACACCATCACACACATAAACTCTTTGCCTATCAACACAGAGGAGCCACACACCATCACACACATAAACTCTTTGCCTACCAACACAGAGGAGCCACACACCATCACACACATAAACTCTTTGCCTATCAACACAGAGGAGCCACACACCATCACACACGTAAACTCTATACCTATCAATACTGAGGAAACACCACCACACACAAACACTATGCCTGTCAACACTGAGGAACCACCACCACACACATAAATTCTTTGCCTGTCAACACTGAGTAACCACCATTACACACGTAAACTCTTTGCCAATCAACACTGCACGCAATCATCACACACAAGTATAAATAAACTTTTATCATCTGATCTTGCATTCATCATCATTTTTATCATTCCTGCTGTGAATGCTGGATATCTTACTGCAAGCTATTTCAGTCATGTGTACATAATGTCCTACTTGCTGTTGCGGAGACTGGATATAAACTTTAATCACTTTGTGTGCAATGGTGTGAAAAGTTTGGAGCTGGTCAGACTTGTCTGGCTGTGCTGACGGTTCACATCAGATAAGGCCACAGGGAATGAAAGAAGTCATGTCAGACATTATAAATGACTTTCTCCCTTTGAATTGCATAACCATCAGCTGTTGCCTTTGAAGGATTTAATAACCCTTCCCTGCCTATCCGTTAAAAAAAAAAGAAGTTTTAAATGAAAGCATTTTTGTAAAACTATTCATTAATGAGAGAAGAATTGTATGCTTGCACTCATTTTACTCTTTTAATTTTGTTGTTGATTATAAATAATTCTTCAGTAGCAACAACCTGTGCAGCAGACGTGTTTTCAGTAACATTTCATGCACTTTTCTTTTTTCCATTTATTCTATTTATGTCAGTCAGTCTTACGATAATTAGTTACTGATATAAGTATGTGATTATATTCACATGTATGTATGTATGCATATTCAGGCTCCATGCACATTTGCATTTGACCCTCTACATGTGAATGAACATGAAAGCACTTAACACACCAAACAGGTCGACACTTAAGTCGACATGGGAAATATATTAAAAAACCAAAATAAAAAAAACAAAACAAAACACCTGTAATCCACCAGATGAGACAATCCTGATATCATCGAAACCAGAACCCTCAAGACTTGAAAAATCCAACACTCTAATTGCTCAGTTATCACTAAGGGGCTTGGCTTGCAAGAGCGAATTTTGCAGCACTAAGTTTGCTTAACAGTAAGATTGTTCCCAACTTAACTATTCCAGACTTGGGAATACCTGTAAAGCAAAGCACAAAGAAAAAGAAAAAAAAACAAAAAAAAACCCCATGGCTCTGCAAAGATCACAAAAAATAACATGCCCAGGGTGACACAGTTGAGTATAGAGAGTATCGGACTTTCAAAGTCTGGGGGTCCCGGTTTCAGTATCGGCATTAGCTCATCTGGTGGTTTTTGGTGGGGTGGGGGTGGGAGGGGGGTCGTTTGCTTTATTTCGTTTGTTTATCTTATATTTCCCACGTCAACATACATGTCGACCTGCTTCACATCTTAATCAATCCCTTTCCTGTCCAGTCTCACACCCTGGCCTGTGCTCTTACTGTGGTCCTCGTCCTCCTCAAACATGGCCCAGTTGTCGTTGCTGGAGTTGTGGAAGGCGTTGCTGGGGGCAGCTGGTCCCAGGCTGGCTGGCATGGAGGTTGTCATGGCCGTGTTCACCACCCCTCCCCCTCCTCCACCCCCACCTGCTGCCCCACACACTTCTCCATGTAGAGTACACACTGAGTGAGTGTTGTCATTTTGCGGTACATTTTCGTACATTGTAAAAAAATGGTATGGACAGTATCTATATTTCCTATACAATGAGCACATCATTTTTTTAAGCACTATCTTTGCATACTCATAAATTAATGAATAAAACTAATTGCAAATTAAAATACAAACAAACAACAGAATGATATGTGTGTGTGTGTATGCATGTGTGTGTGTGTGTGTGTGTGTGTGTGTGTTTGCATGTGCATGTCTGTGTGCATGCATGTATGTATGTGTGTGTGTGTGTGTGTGTGTGTGTGCTGTGCTTGATTGCATGCATATGTCTTTGTATACATAAACATGCATATGTTTAAGTGAGAAAAAAGTTTGACAGTCTAAAAAAAAAAATAAAAAAAAAAAAAAGAAAGAAAGAAAAGAAAAAAGGATGAATAAATAACAGCTGTCCAACAGAGAGAAAGAATGGTGTACATGCCTCAGGAAGGACCAACTGTAATTGAGCCTTCTGTGCTTTTAACAACAACAACAAACAACGTTTGTCATCATGTCATCTCACTGAGGAGACAGCCGTAGGGGATAAATAATAATTTTAAAATATATAAAAACGACCCCACGACTGACCTCCAGCCCCATTGTTGGTCAAGGCCACAGGGTTGACATGACCGGTGTCCAGAGGCCCCTCCTTGCCCACAGCACTGCTGATGTAGGCCGCAGGTGCCGTGTGCTGACGCAGCATCGTCCGCGAGGTGGGGTTCGGGGAGGTAGGGGGCGACTGTTTGGGGGAGAAGGCAGGTGACTTGGAGTTGTGTGGGGAATCCTCCCCTTGGGTCGACTGTCAACACACATTACTTCAATTGTACTCTGGACAGCTTGATAAAGATTGCGTCAAATTGACACACAAAGCACGCACAGCTTAAAACATCTGCCTTGTCCCGGGAATGATGCTGTGCTGATTCCACTGCCCAAATCATCAGTTTTTCTTATCCTCCTGTGCTCAGACTTGTTGGAGGTAGATTGTGTTTCTTGCAGTTATTTGTCACTGAGATAACTGCAAAAAGCAAACTGAGATAAACCCTAAACCACAGACTCATCACTGAATAACAATAAATTGAGAAGTCTGTCATGGAAGCCTATAGAGTGCTTTCAAATAGTGCTGTAGACTGTATGCCTAAATTTGGAGAGCAAAAATGAGCCCCTTTGTTTGCAAAATCATCCTTCAGCAGTAAGGCCAGTCTGTGCCATGATGCAAGCATATGGCATGTGTGTGGTAAGAATATTCCGAAGTCTATGGGTTCAGTATAGAAAGAGGAATTAACATGAAGCAAAACTGGACAGTACTCTAGTGCCAGTAGTGGTAATGCGCCCGACTAGGAAGCTTGAGTTCATATATTTGAGTCCCATAAATGGACCTGGATTTTTACTTCCCATTTCACTGGACCTTAAGTGGTGGTCTGGATGCCATTCAGATGAGATGATAAACTGAAGTCGTGTGTGAAGCATGCACTCAGTACACGTAAAAAACTCATGTCAAAATAAGGGTTGTTCCTGGAAAATTTCTGTTTAAAAAATTCACTCTGATAGTAAAACTATTTACTTGCTGACAGGAAAAGAAGGTGGTACTGGACTGTTGCCTACAAGTGTCAGTGAACATGCAACACAAGTGTATGGCAGTCAGTCAGTCGGTCTGTCATGAACAGATCTTTTATTGATTAATTTATTATTTAAAAAAATTTAATAAAAAAAACAAGCACTGAATATTGAGAAAACTGCCTACAAGCTTGTCCTGACAACTGAACAAACCTAGACATCTTCTTCTTTGTTCGTGGGCTGCAACTCCCATGTTCACTCATGTACACAAGTGGGCTTTTACGTGTGTATGACCTTTTTTACCCCCGCCAATTAGTCATTCATACTCTGTTTTCATTGGGGGCGGGGGGGGTGGGGGTGTGTGCTGGGGGTGGGGGGGGGGGAGGGGAGGCACAGAGATGACAGCTGCATGAGCACTTACCTGAGGAGTGGAGGGGAAAGAAGCAGAGCCATCAGGAACCACACCCCTGTACTGGCCTGACAGACTGCGCCGATGGGACTGTTTGCTGACCGGGGGAGGGGGCAGCGCTCCTGACCCTACACCTTTCCTGTGGACAGATAAGGGTGCAGCACACTGCCCATCATCACTGTTGTCCATGCTGTGTCAGTATCTCAAGTGTCCACCTGTATGTCACCTTCTCTAGTGAACACCCACATTATCAAACTGTTCATGTCCACTCCCACACTTCAGGTAGTTCATGACTGCACACACACACACACACACACGCGCGCGCGCGCGCGCGCGTGAGGTATACAAACAGTTCATGTGCACTCCCACACTTGAAGTAGTTCATGACTGCAAACACAAACAAGAAGTATACAAGCAGTTCATGTGCACTTCCACACTGAGGTTGTTCATGACTGGACACACACACGCATGAGGTATACAAACAGTTCATGCGCACTCCCATACTGAGATAGTTCATGACTGCACACACACACACACACACACACACACACACAAAGACACACAGACACAGACACACACACGAACATGCACACACACACATGTGAGGTACTCAAACATGTGCACACCCATACTTGAAGTAGTTCATGACTGCACACACACACACA